>NW_007726317.1:585-46978 GCF_000696425.1 Galeopterus variegatus | reverse complement strand
TTCCTTCCTTCCTTCCTTCCTTCCTTCCTTCCTTCCTTCCTTCCTTCCTTCCTTCCTTCTTTCATTTTATTTAGTTATTTTTTTAGCTCCAGCTTATGAGTGAGGACATGTTGTATTCCTCTTTCTGTGCCTGGCTTATTTCACATAACATAAATTTCTCTAAGTTCATCAATGTTGTTGCAATTGGCCAAATTTCATTCTTTTTTTATGGCAGAGTAGTGTTCCATTGAGTATGTATACCATATTTTCCATATCCAACTGTCCGTCGATGAACATTTAGATTGGTTCCAACACTTGGCTATTGTACACAGAGCTTTGATAAACATGGGATGCAGGTATCCCTTCAACAGGATGATTTCCATTCCTTTGGGGTGGAACATAACAGGGTGATGGTGGCCTCATAGAAAGAGCTTGGGAGAATGGCCTCTATTTCAATTTTTTGGAATAGTTTGAAGAGAATTAGTATTAATTCTTTTTTTTTTTTTGTCTTTTTGTCTTTTTCCGTGTCCGGCAACGGATCACAACCCTCAGTGTTGCCCCCGTACCGGACTGGGGACCGGCAACGGTATTGCAACCCTCGGTGTTGCTCCCACGCCTCGCTCAGCCAGTGAGCGGGAACCGGTCTGTATGTGGGATCCAAACCCTCGGGCGGGAGCGCTGCCACGCTTCCCAAGCGGCGCACTTATCCTGTGTGCCACCGGGCCAGCCCCTAGTATTAATTCTTTAAAGCTTTGGTAGAATTCAGCAGTAAAGCCATTTGGTCCTGGGCTTTTCTTTGTTGGGAGACTGCTGATTACCACTTCAATTTTGTTGCTTGTTATTGGTCTGTTCAGGTTTTCTATTTCTTCTTGGTTTATTCTTGGTAACTTGTATGTGTCCAGAAATTTATCTGTTTCCCCCTAGCTTTCCAGTTTGTTGGTGTTTAGTTGTTTGTTATAGTTTCTAACGATTCTTTATACTTCTATGGTATCAGTTCTTAAGTCTCCTTTTTTATTAATGATTTTTGTTATTTGGGTCTTCTCTCTTCTTTTTTTTAGCTAGTTTGACCAAAGGCTTGTCTATTTTGTTTATCTCCTCAAAAAAATCAAATTTTTGTTTCATTGATCTTTTGTATCATTTTTTGGGTCTCTATTTCATTTAGTTCTGTTCTGATTATAATTATTTCTTTCCACCTCCTGATTTTGTGATTGGATTTTTCTTGTTTTTCTAGTCCTTTGAAGTGTAGTGCTTGGTTGTTTATTTGAAATTTTTTACTCTTTTGACATAAGCTTTCATTGCAATAAGCTTACCTTTTAGTACTGCTTTTGTAGTATCCCATAGGTTTTGGTACAATGTGTCTTTGTTTTCATTAGTTTCAAGAAATTTTTTGATTTCCTGTTTAATTTCTTCTTCGACCCATAGGTCATTCAGGAGCATGTTCTTTAATTTCCATATATTTGTATACTTTCCATGGTTTCACTTGCTATTGATTTCTAGTTTTAAACTGCTGTGGTCTTAAAAGATACTTGAAATGATTTCAATTTTTAAAAATTTGTTGAGACTTGATTTGTGACCCAACTTGTGATCTATCCTGGAGAATGTTCCATGTGCTGATGAGAAGAATATGTATTTTGTAGTTGTTGGATGAAATGTGTTGTAGATATCTCCCAGGTCCAATTGGTCTAAAGTGTAGTTTAAATCCTGTGTTTCTCTACTGATATGTTGCCTAGAAGATCTGTCCAATTCTGAGAGAGGTGTGTTGAGGTCCCTAACTCCTACTGTATTTAGGTCTATCTCTTTTTTTAGGTCTAATAGTGTTTGCTTTATGTATGGGTGCTCTTGTGTTAGGTGCATATATATTTATGATTATTATTTCTTTTTGCTGGATAGATCCCTTTATCATTATATAATGGCCTTCTTTGTCTGTTTTTGCAGTTTTTCACTAAAGTCTATTTTATCTGACATAAGAATAGCTATACCTGCTCATTTTTAGTTTCCACCTGCTTGGTATATCTTTTTCTATTCCTTTTCCTATTAGTCTGTGTGTGTCTTTATAGGTGAGGTAAAGACAAACATATAATTGGGTCTAGCTTTTAAGTCCAATCAGTCAGTCTGTGTTTTTGAGTGAGGAATTTAATCAATTTACATTTAGGATTGTTATTGAAAGGTATTGTCTTACTCCTGTCAATTTATCGATTTTGGTTTGGATGTTTTAAATGTATTTTATTCTTTTCTTCCCCTTTTATTGTTTGTGTTTGGTATTTGTTGGTTTTTGAGGAGGTATGATATAGTTTCTTTCTCTTTCTCATTTGCATTTTTGTACTCGTGGGTTTTGTTCTTTCTTGCGTATTTGTGGTAATGATTATCATTTTTCAGATTCCAGATGCAGGACTCCTTTTGAGGATTTCTTGTAGGTCTGGTCATGTGGTGGTGAACTCCTGCCATTTTTGTTTATCAGGGAAATATACTACTTCTCCCTCACTTCTGAAAGATAGCCTTGTTGCGTATAGTATTCTTGGCTTGCAGGGGTTTTTTTGGAATGGTGGCTGTTGTGGGTGATTAGATTATGGATTTTTTTTTCCTTTTGAATGTGACTTCATTTTTTAATTGCTCTGATGCATATTCATTATGTATTCCAACAAGCCTGTGAGATGCCAGGGATATTCCAGTAACAGCATTAAGTCACTTAAAAATAATAGAAGTTTATATTAAAAGCTTCTTCCATTTGAAACTTCCTGAACATACACTAAATCTTATCAGTTAGCAGTAGTTATGATATACATTGTAGACATTAGAAACAATAAGCCGTGTATAAGTGAAGTGGTGCAACTCCTTGTTATAAAGAGCATCAGGATAAGGACGGAGTCAGGATGAGTGATGACTGGGACCTCACTTCCGGGATAAGTGCCAAGTATCATGCTTTTCCCTTCCTGCACACTACATCCAGCACATACCACTTATGTTGTTATTGTGCCGCCCTGGTTCCATTGAGATGCAATGAGCCATAAAGGAATTCCTCCCCAGGGATCTTATAATGATATACTACAGTCTTCTCTGGAACTGGAAATATACATTTCCCCATCTATGCTTTGGGGAGGTGCCCTTCATGATAGTGATGAGGCGGTGGAGCCAGGTGGACAGTGGTATCATTGCCACCTCCAGGTCCTTACTCTCCTGTGTTTACCAGGTATTCATGTGTACTTCCTTGTGGAGAAGATATAATTCACATTATTGACCAGATAATTTTAAAAAATATGGCCTAACTGCAAAATATAAGTTTAATTAGTTAATGAAAGGATGGTAAAAGAAAGGGATCATCTTTCCACTTATTTAAGTTATTAGCATGAAAACCAATCAGCACATAAAAAAGTCTTTAATCTAATGCTCTCACTTAAGAAAGGGATCTTAATGTTCACTTAGACCCTTTCTTTGCCTCTTTGATGTGTCTTCCAAACTTTAAAAGATTTCCAAATTGATAGTTTAAATTGGATCCTTTACTGTTGCAAATACATATGTATGTATATGTGTACTCAAATTTTGAATAATAGTCTAAGGTTGATAAAGGATGATTCAGAAACATTTTTTAAAGTTAGCTGTATGTCCATCTGTCATTGGGCCTTGAGGTCACTTTTTGCTTTTCTTTTCTCATCTTACATGAAGCTATTTAATAACATTAGTGAACAAACATTTTTTCAGAATATTTTTAAAATTTGACTTTAATTTTTCCTCTTTCGTGGGTGAATTTATTTTTAACAAGGTCTTTTTTAAAATAATTTTTAGTGTTAAAGTTTTCTTACAATATGGACTAAAAGTAAAGAAGATTAAATATCATAAGCTGTTTAAAACTATCATATGTCTTTCATTACTTTGACATCCTTAATATTACTTCATTATTTCAAGTCAAACTTCCCCCCCACCTCACTAAAGGCTCATGTTGATGGAGATAAATTGCTGAGCTGTTCAAATAGTTTCTTAACATTCTAACTTGTCAAGTATAAAGTCATACAAGATCATGTTAAGTAGGATGATTATCATCGAGTCTAAAATCCTTTTTTTTCTTTATAGTAAAAACTACACATACAAATAAATTTGTATATTTTGAGAAAAATTATTTTGAAACCTTTTAGGTTATAAAATTAATAGAAATACCTGTTTTGTTCAACAGAACCAACAACAATATATTTCATGTTTCATTTGTATGGTGGAGTGGAGGTGGAGAGAGAGAGAGAGAGAGAGAGAGAGAGAGAGAGAAAGGAAAGTCTTGGGAAGAAATTCCAAAGAAAAAGAAAACAAAAGAATACAAACAAACAAATAAAAAGAGAGAGGCAGGGAGTCAGTAAACTCCAATTAGCCTTAATGTAAGATTAAGGACCCCTTCACATATTATTTCAATCACTTTTGAACCTTGGATCAATGTTAATTGGCTTATTTACAGTTTTAAAATGTTCCTTTCTCCATTGGGAAACAAATAGTTTGCTTTAATTTTCAAACATCCAGGTTTATTGTTAAAATAAAGGTTTATTTTCCAGTGGAATTCCAGGAATTCTATTTATGCCTGTAGGAATAACTTAGAGTTGACACATTCACTCAACTCCTAACAGTGTCCTGCTCATGAATTTACAAGCCACTTAGCCTCGTTAGATTGCCTCTTTTTTTCCTATGCAAAATCATGGCCACCTCATTTCATAGTGCCTGAAATCAGAACCAGAATCTATATTTTGAGCTATTTTCTTCAAATTAGATATAGATTTTTTTCTACAAATATTCTATCAAGCACAATGTATGGCAAAACATTATTTAAGGCACAAAAAACTTAAGGAAATTAATATTTTAACCTTCATTCACAGATCGCCAACTATTCTTAAATCTTTGGATATCCTATAAATGAGAATATCTGGGTGGCAGGAAAAGAGAGCAAAGGAGGCCATTTTTTTGTTTGTTTATAAAATTATCAAGACAAAAAATAAAGTATTTTAAGCCTTATGAATATGATCCAGCCATAAGCTACACCCAAGAATGGGTATAGATTTCCTAGGAAGAGATAAGCTTGCCTTTCAGCATTGTTTCTACCTTCCAAAGTAAAAGATCTGTATCCAGGGTTATTGGTTTTTCTTTGATGGCCTTAAAATTGACTGATGCTAGCACTTAAAATATTTTGTAGGTTGTTTTCTCAAATGTTGGAGAAATGAGAGGATTTCAAAAGAATAGAAAGGCAGTTGGGCTCAACTTTAATAAATGACAATTTTGCAGCTCTTGTCAATGTGTGCTCTTCTATTATAACAACTGACATTCAACAAATATTTATCAAGCATCTAATACATGCCAGACACTGAGATGCAGCTTCCTACTATGTGCTGGATCTTCCTTATGTGCTCGATATCATTATCATCATCCCACGTTTGATGCATGGGAGAGCTGAGGCTCAGAATGGTTAAGTAACTTGCTCAAGATCTCACAGCTTGTAAAGGGTAAAGCCAGCACCCTTACGTAGGATGTTCAATGTCCGGCTTAAGTGCTTCACTTGCTATACAGCCACCATGCAACTTACTTTGGGCTTTTATCAGGTCTACTACAGACAGGAAACAGAAAACTAGATTTTGCACACAAACTTCTCAGAATTGTAATTTGGGTCAGGATAGATATTTACATGATTTCAGTGAAGTTCCTTAACTTCTTTGTGCCTCAGCCTCTTCAGCTGTAAAATGGAGATATTAACAATACCTACCTCACTGGGTTGCTCTGAGAATTAAATGTGTTAGCACATAAGAAGCACTTAGAAAAATGTCACATCCACAGTGAGCACTATTATTAGACCTTGTGAACTGTTTATTATTTAGCATTGTGCTAATAGGTTTTTAGTTCTCCAGGGGGTACTTCTTAAAATTCTGTTTCTGGTTCAGAGGCTGGTGAGTAAGACAAAATAGTAGCAGCTGGCAGCTGTTAGTGTTAGAGGAAGAAAGCCACACAAAAAGGCAGTGGGAAAACATAATCACTTCAAGAGATACTGAAGAAGAAAAAAAAGAATATATAATATTTCGTGTTAGAAGGAGGGTTTCTAAAGCCTCTTTAGAGTAACACACACAAACACAAGCATGCACATACATAAACACAAGGCCTAATAGTTGTCTCTATAGAAATCAAAATCTGGGGAGTTGATGGCAAAAACCAGCACATTAAACTCAAGACAATAAGTACAGAGAGTAGGATATAATGAGCAGGACAAAATCACATAACCACATTGTCAGAGGTCTCTTCCACACTCATTCCCAGCCATTTCTCCCTGCGACCTACTCATCTCCCAGATGCAGCTGTGTTCAGGGCTATAGTTAGCCTGGGTTTCTGGCCTCCTACTAACCATTTAAATGTGTCTTTTGCAGCTGCCCTCCCTACCCCAATTTCACTACACCCCACTTCACTCCATCCCCAGCCTCTGTTACACACTGACCATTTTAAGCATTTAGTCAGGCACCAGCGCTGAAGTTTGTTATTCCTAACAATGGCGGTGTTCAAAATCATGCCAGGTTCTCTGAATCTTAAACATAGTCAGCCTCACAAACAATCTTTATGGATTGCTTTGTAGCAGTGGGTGGTAAAGAAGAAAAGCATATCAATTCTAACAGCAAACTGCATGAAAGTGGTTATAAATGAGTGATAATTGCAAAGCCAATAAAAAATATATTCAGAGGCTCTAGAGTCAGTAGAAACTACATTCATCAAAATGACCTCTTAGGATAGGACATCTCTTAATTCCAGTCTACATTTATTTTTCAATTTTCATTCCTTCCATTTGTGTGATAAACTTTGACCATCTTTTTGTGAAAAAAGTTTTGACCTTTCTCTAAGATTCCTAAATAGAAGGACCTTTCCTTCCTTAGAAAAAGTGTGTGTCTGTGTCTTTGTCCACACAAGTGCACTTGATAGGGGTGGGTAGGAAGATAATGACACTTCTAGTACTTATTTTTTAGCAAATCTTTGAGACCTTGGTCAAGCCACTTCTTTGCTGAGAAAAATATGTTTCTTTTATCACTTCCGACAACAAGGTTAAATTTGAAGAATCTATGATTTTATAAGACTGGATATTATGGATAAAGACTATCCCAGACAAACAAAAGCTGAGGGAATTCATTACAACTAGACCTGCCTTACAAGAAACACTAAAAGGAGTTCTTCAAGATGGAAGAAAAGAATGTTAATTAGTGACATGAAAACATGTGAAAGTATAAAACTCACTAGTAAAAGTAAGCACACAGTTTCAGAATACTCTAATACTGTAATGGTGGTGTGTAAATCATTTATGTCTGTAGTATGAAGGTTAAAAGATTAAACTATTAAAATATTAATAGCTATAATAACTTGTTAAGGGATATACAATATAAAAAGATGTAAATTGTGACATCAAAAACTAAAATGTGGGAGGGGAGAGTAAAAGTGCAGATTTTTTATATGCAAGATAATTTCAGTTGTCATCAGTTTAAAACAGACTGGTATAACTATAAGATGGTTTATATAAGCTTCATGGTAACCACAAAGCAAAACCTGTAGTAGATACAGAAAAGACAAAAAGTAAGGGATCGAAGCATACCACTACAGAAAATCATCTAACCACAAAAGGAGACAACAAGTGTTGCTTTTCGTTGCTTTGCCCCCCAAGGATTTGTCACCGCACTTCCCCTGGGTGATGGAGATGCAAAGGATTACTCAAAGCCTATCTCTTCTGAGCAGTGAGAAGCCCCGAAGTGGTTAACTTCCCTGGGAATGCTCAAGCAAGCACCAACCCTTCCTCAGGAAATTAACACCGAATTGGGGTTCTCTTCCTGCATTTATTTTCCAGACCTAGAAGTTACAGGAAGAGAACATAGGTGGGGTTATAGTTTAGCAATATAGGCTGGTAACTTTCAGTGAAACAAGCCAGATGACATTCCAGTAAGGCAATTAACAAAAGTGTGATCTTAGCAAACATTCCTTCTCCCTCTAGCAGTTTCCCAGCAACTTAGATATCAATCAGTAACTAATCTGTCTTTGAGCCAGCAACCTTGCTGTGCCACAATTCTTATCTGGCAACAGAGACTTATAGCCTAAGGAAAATCTCCAGTCCTCCACAAGTTCGTATAATGTATGGTCAATATTTGAAACTGCAAGGCTTTGGAAAACCAGGTCCTGTGAAGTACATGTGCTTTATAGTATACTCCACACAAGAGAGGAAGAAAGCAAAAAAAGATTTGCAAAACAGCCAGACAACAATTCACAAAATAGCAGTAGTAAGTCCATACCTGTCAGTAATTTCCTTGAATGTTAATAGACTAAATTCTCCAATCAAAGATATTTTGCCTACAAGAGACTCACTTCACCTTTGAAAACATACATAGATAAAAAGTGAAAGGATGGAAAAGATATTACACACAAATGGAAGCCATAAGGGAGCAGGGATAGCTAAATTTATATCAGAATGAGACTTTAAGTAAAAAACTGGAAAAAGAGACAAAGAAGGTCATTATATAATGATCAAGTTACAACTTTCAAGAGTACATAACAATTATAAATATATATATACCAACATTGGAGCACCTAAATGTATAAAGCTAATACTAATAGATCTGAAGGGAGAGATGGACTGTAATGCAATAATAGTAGGGGACTTCAATACCTCACTTCCCACTTTCAACAATGGAAAGATCATCTGGGCAGAAAATCAGTAAGGTTCTTAAACTGTACTTTACACCAAATGGACCTAACAGACATATATAGAACGTTCTATGCAACAGCAAAATACACATTCTTCTCAACTGCACACAGAAAATTCTGCCAGATAGATCATATTTTAGGCCACAAAACAATTCTTATCAAATTTAGAAAGATTGGAATCATATCGAGTATCTTTTCTGACCAAAACAGAAGGAAAACAGAAATCAATAATAGGAGGAATTTCAGAAAATTCACAATTATGGGCAAATTAAAGAACATGCTTCTGAATATCCAATGGATCAAAGAAAAAATAAAAAGGTAAATTTAAAAGTATCTTGAGAAATTTGAAAATGAAAACACAACATACCAAAATTCATAGAATGCAGCAAAAACAATTTTTAGAGGAAAGTTCATAGAAATAAACACCTACATCAAAAAAGAATATCTCAAATAAATAACTAATTTCACACCTCAAGGAACTAGAAAAGGAAGAATAAACTAATCCCAAAGTTACTATAAGGAAGTAGATAATAAAGATCAAGGCAGAAATAAATAAAATAGAGATTAGAAAAACAACAGACAAAAATCAGTAAAACTGAACTTTTTTGGGGGGGGGTGAAGATAAGCAAAATCAACAAAGCTGCAACTTGACTAAGAACACAAGATACCAAATATGTAAAAATCAGAAATTAGAGAGGCGACATTACAACCGATACCACAGAAATACAAAGGATCATCAGAGACTATTACAAACAATTATACACCAACAAATCAGGTAACCTAGAAGAAATGGATAAATTCCTACAAACATACAACTTAGCAAGATTTAACCATTAAAAATAGAGAGAAAAAAATCTGAACAGACCAATAATGAGTAAGGAGATTGAATCAATAATAAAAAGTATCCCACCAAAGGAAAGCCTAGAACCTGATGGCTTTATGGCTGAATTTTACCAAACATTTAAAAAACAAATCCCAATTATTCTCAAACTCTTCCAAGAAAATTGAAGAAAGGAAAAACTTCCAAACTCATTTTACGAGGCTCGCACTAACCTCATACAAAAGCCAGACGAGGACACTGGATTCTGGTATCACTCTCATTTTTCTCCTCTTTCTCATTCATCTTCCAACTTCTCCTCACAGAGATGAGGGGAACTCTTCACTGGCCCCACTGGAAGTATATGAATACTGTCACAGATGTTGGCGTTAGCATCCTGACGACAGGTGCTTCCCCTCCCTGTCACCTCCTCAGAGGTACAAAGCTTCCACACAACAGACCACTCTTCGGTCTTTATTTGGTAGCATAGATTTTAATTTGCTTACTCTCAAGACTCTCTCCTTGCAGTCAGTTATGTTATGCCCACCTGAGATCTTGACACTGTTATAGGGTGACTAGGTGCTTGATTTTCAATGTTATATAGTCCTACAGCAGCAGGCAAACTTTAAGCATCTCTGAATTTTCTTTTAATTTACTTTTATATGATAGTGAAACTATTATTTTATTACCTTGTCATAAACAGAGGTTGAAGGAAAGCTGGTGCCATTGTAGAAAGCTGAAAATGAAACTAGGGAAATAGTTTCTTAGTGGCACTGTTTTCATGGATTAGGAAATATATTTATGTATTTGTCCTTTTTATCTAGATGAAGAGCTACTATAGTTTTTCTTTGTTTGCTTTTTTTCATTTTGAGGCTCTTTTTGGATAATGAATTCTAACCCTAGACTTTTTCATAGTCCATAAATTGGAAGATAGTCTAAACTATTTCAATCATTTTGAATGTATTGAGATTTGTTTGGTGGCCCAGTATACGACGTATCCTTGTAAATTCCACATGCACATTGAAATAATGTGTATTTTGCTGTTGTTTGTTGGAGTTGTATAAGTATCAATTAGGCTAAGTTGGTTGTTAGTGTGGTTCAAGCCTTATATTCTTACTGATTTTTTAAATAATTATTCTATCAGTTATTGAGAGAGGAATATTGTAATCTCCAACTACAATTTTGTATGTATCTATTTCTTTATTCAATTTGATCAATTTTTGCTTCATGTATTTTAAGCTATGTTATTAAGTGCTTACACATTATTATTATGATTTCTTAGTGAATTGATTCCTTTATCATTATGAAGTGTCTGTTTTACCCATTGTAATATTCTATGTTGTAATATTAACATAGCTACTTCAGCTTTTTTTGATTAGCACTTGCATGTAAATCTTTTGATAACCTTTTACTTTTAAATAATCCATGTTTTTATGTTTAAAGTGTGATACTGTAAGAAAAGAAAATTACAGACCAATAGCCCTTATTAATGAAGAAATAGGATTCCTGAAAAATTTATTAGCAAGTCAAATACAGCAATATATATAAAAAAGAGATACATCATGAACAAGTAAGGTTTATCTCAGGAATGGAAGGTTGGTTCAACATTTAAAAATTAACCACTATAATTAATCATATTAACAAACTACAAAAGAAATGCCATATGATCTTTACAATAGATACAGAAAACAATTTCACAAGATTCAACACCGATTTATAATAAACACTCTCAGAATAAAAACGGAAGGAAACTTCCTTCAACCTGATAAAAGGTATCTTTAAAAAACCTGCAGTTAACATCATATTAAATACTGAAAAACTGAGTGTTCTCTCCATGTCAGGATAGCTTCTATCACCATTCCTATTTAATATCATACGAAGGTCCTAGCCAGTGCAATAAGGCATAAACAAAATAAAAGGCAAAGAGATTAGAAAAGAAAAACTGACTTTACTTGCAGAAAACATGATCACCGATGTATCATCACCTAAGGAATCTACATGAAAGCTACTAGGACTAACAACTGAGTTTGGTAAGATCACAGATACAAGGTCAATATACAAAAGACAATTGTATTTCTATGTAATAGCAATGAACAATTAGAAATAAACATAGTACCATATATAATAGCATCAACAAACCTGCAATACTTAAGAATACATTCAGCAAAATGTATTTGTAAACTACATACTGAAAATTACAAAGCATTGCTGAAATTAAAGAAGTGTAATAAATAAATATTTTGTAAAGATTGGAAAGGACAGTTTTGAGGAAAAACAATGATGTAGGCCTTACTCTACCTGAATTCATGACAGTAATCAAGAAAATATGATATCGCTGTATGGATACGTTAGATCTAAGCAACAGAACAGAGAGCAGAAGAAAACCCACAAATATATGGCCAATTGATTTTTGACAACATTGCCAGAATAATTACGGAGAAAGAAAAGCCTTTTTTAACAAAGTGTTCTGGATCAACTGGATATCCTTATGAAGAAAAAAATAAATCTCATCCTTTATTATACACCCTATAAAAGTAAATGGAAATTGATCATAGACCTAAAAATAAAAGATAACAAAAAACTTTGAGATGAATTGATGAGTATATATCTCTCAAAAATTAAATTGATAATTAACCTTCTCAGAAGGAAAACTCCTCTCAGATGGTTTAATTGGTGAATTCTATCAAACATTCAAGGAAGAAATAGAACCAATTTTAAGCAAGGTCTTTCAGAAAATAGAGGGAGACAGAAGAGTTCCCAATTTGTTTGATCAAGTGCTATAACTCTAACCCCCAAATAAACACGTGTAAGAAAACTACAAACCAATATCTTTCATGCACCTAGACAAATAATCCTTAACAACTTTTAGCAAATTGAATATAGAAATGTATAAATAGGATAGTACGTCACGACTAAGTGGGGTTTATCCCAGGAATACAATATTAGTTTAACTTTGGAAAATCAATCAATGCAAATCACAACCTTAATAGAATACAGGAGAGAAGTTATACAATCATTTCAATAAAGCAGTAGAAAACTGATGAAAATCAACATCTTTCCACCATTTAAAACAAAAGAAACAACTCATTAAACCAGGAAGATAAAGGAACTTCTTTAACCTGATAATAGGTATATGTAAAAAATCTACAGAGAACATAATACTTAGTGGTGCAATATTAAATGTTGTCTCCTACAGTTGGGAACAGCATAAAGATGTCTGCTCTCACCACTTTTCCCCCAAGATTTTAGAAGATATTCTATCAATGAAATAAAGAATAAAGCATTAAAAAATACTAAAATTAGAAAAGAAGTAAAATTTTCATATCCCCAGATGACATGATTGTATATGAGTAAAAAATCCGAAGTAACCTATAACTACTAATAGATCCAATAAGTAAATTCAAGATACAGTCATTATACAAAAATAGCGCATATTTCTATATAATACAAACAAAAAGTGAAACATAAAACTCAAAATCTATACTAATTACTAATATATTGCACTAATATACTAACATACTAAAGTCTCTACTATACTAATATACTAAAATCAATTCTATACTAACAGCATCAGTAATATAAAATGCCAAGTATAAATATAATGAAATACATACAAAAAGTACTCTGTACTGAAAGCTATATAAAATCTTTCTGAGAGTTATTAAAGAACGTTTAAATATATGGAGAAATAGTCCATGTTCATACGTTTGAAATCTCAATATTTTAAAGATGTCAATTCTTCCTAAATCGATTTATTAATCCTATTTAATTACAATAAAAATCTCATCAGTGTGTTATATAGAAATTGACAAGCTACTACTAAAATGGGTATGAAAATGTGAAGAAACTGAAATAACCAAAACATCATTGAAATAGAATAACAGACGACTTCCACTACCTGATTTCAATACTTATGATAAAGTCATTAATTAAAAGATTGGGGTGGTGTTTTTAAGATAAATAGAAAAATGAAGCAGAATAGAGAATGCAGAATTTGTTCCAAAATAATATGTTAAATGAATTCCACAAAGATGCCAATAAAATTCAATAAAACAAAGTCTTTTCAACAAATGGTTGGACCAACTAGATATACATATGGATAAAAAATGAATTTTGGCCCATACTTCACACACAAAAATTAGCACAAATGGTTTGCATCCCTAAATGTAAAAGTGAAAACAATAAAATTCCTCCAAGAATTTATAGAGTAATAACTTTGTGTCCTTGGAATAGACAAATATTTATTTAACAGAATGAAAAAGCATTAAACACAAAAGAAAATCTTTCTAACCTGGAATTTGGCAAAATTAAAAACATCTATTATTACAAAACACTGTTGAATAATGAAAAGAAATTCACAGATTGACATAAATCATTTGCACTTTATTATCTCTTACAAAGAAGCTGCATTCAGGCTATGTAAAGAACATCTACATATCAATAACGAAAATTCGAATAACCCAATAAAAATGAGAAAAATATTTTGCAGATATTTCATAAAAGAGGAAAAAAAGTGTCTGATTACCACATAAAAAGATATCCAACATTGTTGGTCATTGAGAAATGAAAATTGAAACCACAATGAAATGCTACTACATGTGTGACTAGAATTATAAAGAATAACAATACTCTTGGCTATTGTAAATAGAGCTGCAATAAAAATTGGAGTACAGGTATACCTTCGACTTGATGATTTCCATTCCTCTGGGTATATTCCCAACAGTGGAATAGCTGGGTCATATGGTAGATCTATCTGTAATTGTTTGAGGAACCTCCATACCATTTTCCATAAAGTCTGCACCATTTTGCAGTGAACCAGCCCAAATCTCCATCATCTGATGATTGGATAAGGAAACAGTGGTATATTTACACAATGGAATAGTACTCTGCAATAAAAAAGAATGAAATACTACCATTTGCAAGAACATGGATGGACTTAGGGAAAATTATATTAAGGGAAACAAGTCAGGCACAGAAAGAAATACCATATGTTCTCACTTATTTGTGGCAGCTAAAAATAAATAAATAAACAAACACAAACAAATCAAGGGTGAGGGGGGAAGAAGACAGAATAACTAAAAAAATTCCTTGAACTATATAAGTCAAGTGAACAGATATGACAGGGGGCAGGGAAGGGAGGGGGTGGAGAGGAATGGGTAAAGGGGCATGAAAATTAACTACAATGTATATTGAGAAGTAAGATAAAAATAAATAAATATATAAACAAATAAAAAAGAATAACAATTCTACCTGTTGGGGAAGATGATGTCTGATGGGTACTTCATACATTGCTGGCAGGAGTGGAAAATTGTATAACCACTTTGAGTATCTGTTAAATTGGGTTTCTTATAAAATTAAACATACCCGTATTATGTGATCCACTAAATCCATTCTAGGCATTTAGTCCCCCATATAAAAGTATATATTTACAAAAAGGCTTGTACAAGAATATTTATTTCAGCTTTTTATAGAATAGCAAAACATTGGACAGAACCCAAATGCCCATCAAGAGAAAAATAGGTAAACAAATTATGGTTCATTTATACAGTGGAATGCTACTCAGCAATTAAAAAGAGCAAAATTTTGATCCATGTAACAAGATAGATAAATCTCAAAATATTGTGTCGAACAAAATAAAGCACACGTAACAGAAGTTCTGTTTGGTTCCATGTATGTGAAATTCAAGAGCATGCAAAACTAATTTATGGGGATAGAAACCAAAATAGTACAGTGTTTCGCTCTTAGCAGAAGGATGATGAATGACCAGAAACGTGCATGAGAAAACCATCTAAGATGATGGCATTGTCTCTAACATGATTGGATTGTTGGTTACATGGGTGTACTTTCTTGCTGTGATTCACAGAATTGTACGTCTAAGACCCGTTTATTTTAATGTATGTAATACCTCATTAAAATGTTTAGAAATCAATGTAAATCACCACATAATGGAATAAAGAAAATTATATAATTATCTAAACAGATACTTTAAAAAAGCCTTTGATAAAACTTGTTATTCATGATAAAAACTTGCAATAAGCTAGCAACAGAAGAGAACTTTTTGGTATATATTCTTAATTGACAAATAATAATTGTATATATTTATAGGGTACAATGTGATGTTTTGACCTATGTGTACATTATAGAAATATTCAATCAAGCTAATTAACATACCCATCAGCACACCAATATCATTTTTTTGTGGTGAGAACATTAAAAATCTATTAGCAATTTTTAAAATGATTTTGAAATATACAATATACTATTATGAATTGTGGCTACCATGCAGTGCAATAGATCACTAAAACTTATTCCTCCAGTGTAGCTGAAACTTTGTACCCTTTGATGAAGATCTTCCCTTTCCCCATCCCTCTTCCCCCTCATCCTCCCCACCCCTATCCTCCCAGCCTCTGGTAACCACCTTTCTACTCTTTTCTATGAGATTGATTTTTATTTAGATTCCATGTATAAGTGCGATTATACACAGTATTTGCCTTTCTGTGTCTGGCTTATTTCACTTAGCTTAATGTCCTCCAGTTCCATTCATGTTGTTGCGAATGACAGAATTTACAAGGGAACATTCTTAATCCAACAGGAAGTACTCATAAAAATTTATATAAATATTACATTTAACAGAAATGTTGAAAATATTCACCTGAAATTGAAAATAATCTTGAATGAGACAAGGGTTTCCATTACTGCTATTCCATTGAAATTATTCTTAAGTCCCTAGAAAGTTCAGTAAGTTAGAGAAAAAAATAACAAAAAATCTTTAAGGAATAAATACAATTCATTCACAGATGATGCAATTTTATATACAGAATATCTAAAATAACATACAGATAAATTGAACTAGTAGAACTATTATAAATGGGTTTAGCAAGGTTGCTAAAGTCAAAATTCACAATCAATTTTATTTCTATAGAGTAATATAAAAGTAATTATAAAGCATTCCCAAAGGCTACTATTAATAAGAGCATTAAAAATATCAAAGAGAGGAGTCTGGGAGACGGTGGTAGTGGCATACTTTTTTAATGTCTAGAAATGCACCCATAAAATTATAGAACAGCTAAATAGCCCAAGCCAATAGATAAGACACAAAAAAACTAGAAAATGTTGTATCCCCATAAAGCCCAAAATTCGAGTGGGAAAACAAAGCACGCTCAGAACTTCTAGACCTATATGATACCAGCATCCATGTAGCAGGAAGCAGGGGAACCCAATGGAGACTTTGACAGGCCTGAGAACTTCAAAATAAGCAACAGATACTCACTCAAAAATTAGCAGGATAATTTGACAACAGCAGCTCAAACTAGGAGGATATGTGTTTCCAATAGATGTATGCACAAATAGTCCCCAGTCTGTCTGAAAGGTCCAAAGTAGCTTTGGGACTATGAACTCTCAAAACTAACCAGCCAAAGCTCCTGTTCAAAATAAAGCCTCACTCTGAGAAGAAACTGCTGGAAATAAAACCCAAATTGAGCAGGAAAGGACTACAAAGGAAAAGGATGGTCCAGATAAAAGTAAGAGGTGGAAAACAGAGATAGGAAATCTTATATAGTAGGCCCATTATTTTTGAGTAACTTCATTGCAACAGCAGAAAAACTTTAAATGTATAAAATTAGAAAAACTATCTTAACCCAGTGGTTCACTTTAAAATTTTAGGACAATCAAGGTTATGCAAAAATGAGCAACCGAAACATTTGGAGATCAAAATCCCTTAATATATGTGGAATCTAAAACCATCGAAGTCATAGAAGTAGGGGGTAGAATTGTGGTTACGAGGAGCTGGTGGGGTCTGCGGGGTTGGAGGGAGTAGTTAGGGAGATGTTGGTCAAAGGATACACAATTTCAGTTAGATAGGAGGGATAAATTCAAGAGATCTATTGTACAACATGGTGACTATAGATAATAGCAATGAATTGTACTCTTAAAAAATGCTTATAGTGGATATAAATTGTTCTCACCACAGAAATGATACTTATGTGAGGTAATGCATAGGTTAATTAGCTAGATTTGGCCATTTCACAATATATGTTTCAAAACAACATGCTGTACACAATTAATATATATAAGTTTATCTGTCAATTAAAATTTTTCTAAAAAATTCCTTTAAAAGTCAATCTAAAAAAAAAGAATAAGGAGCAGAACAACTTTCTGAATTTAAACAGAGTAATATCAAGACAGACATAAGAGAGAAAGAAAGAGAGAAACTCTAATATTATATTTCAAAATGAGCTTAAAGATTTTTTAAAAATGTATACAAGATATGAAATAATATAAATCAAAATTTTAGGGGCCGGCCCGGTGGCGCAGTGCTATAGTGCGCTGCTTGGGAAGTGCGGCGGCGCTCCTGCCGAGGGTTCCGATCCCACATACAGACCGGCCGCTCACTGGCTGAGCGAGGTGCAGGAGCAACACCGAGGGTTGCGATCCCGTTGCCGGTCCCGGTCCAGTACGGGTGCGACACTGAGGGTTGTGATCCATTGCCGGTCACAAAAAAAGACAAAAAGGGGAAAAAAAAAAATTTTTAACAACTCAGAAACGAGGTGATAGACTGATTAATTAGAACCACTAGAAAACATATTTTTCAGAAATTAAACTAAATTAGAACAATAGCGTGAATAAACATAGACAATGGCTCAAGAGAAATACAAGAGGTAAAGGAGAATAATTTTAAAAGAATAATAATAAAAGATAAAAAGAATTTGAGAAATTATGATAAAATAGTGTTTACTCAAAGAAAATTCAGTATATCTATGGTAGGAATCCCCAAAGCAATTGGAGTACATTATGGAAAACTCGCAGTATTTATTAAAACTGACCATATGTTTATCTTATGATCCATTTATTTCCCTCATAGTGTGTACCTAACAACAATGTAGGCACCTGTGCACAAAATCATATGCAAGAATGTTCATAGCAGCATTATTTGTAATAGTTTGTAGTAGCTCCAAACTGGAAACAACCCAAATGTCTAATAACAATAGAAAGGCTACATGATCTGTGGTATATCCATACAATGAACTACTAATACAAACAAATGAACTACACTGATGAATCTAACAAACAAGATTAAGCAAAAGAAACAAGATACAAAATAATACACACTGTATAATTACTTTTACATAAAGTTATAAGAAACAAACAAATTTATGATACACATGAGAATAGTAATTACTTTTTGCAGGGAGAGAAAAACTAGTGATTAATAGGGAGCATGAAGGCAGCATCTGAAATGATGGGTAATGCTCTATTTCTTAATCTGGGTGGTAGTTTTACAATGGTGTTTACTTTGTGATGATTTATTCAGTTCTGCCCTTATCATCTGTGCAATTCTCAGTGTGTATATTTCTAAAGCACAAAAAGAAAAAATGATAAAATTGTTAACAGTTGTAATTCTGGGTGGTGAGAACATGTGTGTTTCCCATGTTATTCTTTGTCCTTTTCAATATCTTTTAAACGTGTCAAGTGATAAATTAAATGTATATGTTTTTCCAGATATATAGACAACTTTAAGAAAAGGTAATTTTTAAAATTACCTTTGTAGAGATAAAAATTTTAATAGCCCAAATTCCTTAGAAGAAATAGAGATATTTTCCAAAAGCTCTCACAAAAAAAGCATCAATCCCAGACGACTTCTCAGGAAAATTCCACCAAATTTTACAGATCAAATAGTCCCACTATCACCTAAACTATTACTAAGCATAGAAAAAGAAAGTATACTTTCACCTTTTAAATAAAGTAAGTATAATGTTGATAACCAAACTTCTTTTTGCATGTTGTCTACTTTTTTTTAGTCTGTCTTAGTCCATTTTGTGCTGCTATATCAGAATGCCACAGACTGGGTAATTCATAATGAACAAAAAGTTATTAGCTTATGATTCTGGAGACTGAGAAGTCCACGATCAAGGGGCAAGTATCTGGCAGAGGTCTTTTTGCTACATCATCCCATGGCAGTGAGGTCAAGAGAGAGAAAGCAAAAAGAGGTGCAAACCCATCCTTTTATGAGGAACCTACTCTTGTGATAATGGTATTAATCCATTCATGAAGGCAGGGCCCTCATGACCTAGTCACTTCTACTGAGGGCCCAACTCCCAACACTTGCATCAGGGATTATGTTTTCAACACATGTTTTTTGGAGGACATATTCAAACTATAGCAAGTCCTTAACATATTAATCATGGTAATTTTCAATTTCCTGCTTGATAACTCTAACACCTTTCTCATAGCTAAATCTGGTTCTAATGAATGCTTGTCACTTTAAACTATTTTTTCTTGCCTTTTGTCAAGACATAATTTTTTTGAAAGCCAGACATGTTGCATTGGGTCACACAAACTGGAATAAATGGCCTTTAGTGCAAGAATTTATGATCATCTGGCTAGAAGTTGGGCTGTGTTTAATGTTTGCCATAGCTATAGGTGCTGGAGCCTTCAAATTTTTCTACTGTCCTTGTTTTTGTACCCCCTCTTGACTCTAGGCTTCCCAAAGTACTCCTCCTGGGAAAGTCTGTGTCATGCAGCTCCTAACTGCTGTAATCTACTGTTACTATACCTAAACCCTGTAGGTAGGATGGTAAGGTGTAGGGGGTTCTATATAGTCTTACAATTAAATCTCAGTCTTTCAGTGGGTCTGTGTTGCAAAGCTGTGACTTTCATAAGTGTTTCTCTGGTGATATAGCTTTTCCCCCCGACCCCTACTTCCTTCCCTGGCCACAGTGTACCCACTCTATTTCCTTAAAGCTCTGACCCCCTTAGGTAAGACAGGAAGGCTGGAGGAGGCTAGAGTGGGAGAAATACTTTTTTTCCAGATGTGATAAGGCTCTAGAAAATTATATTTTCTGAATTTGATGAGATGGTGAATGATCTGAGTATATTTCACAATGACTACACTTCCCTTCCCCTTGCTATACTCAGCCTCTAGCAGTTAGTCAAAATTACCATGTAAGTGTTCCTACTAGTTTATGACTTTAGTGGCTTCTGCTCCAGGTAAGAAAATCTCAGCTGAGACCCTCTAGTTACACTTGTCTCTCTAGAGTTTGGAGTGGTAGCTTGCCCTGTGGTCTCCGTTCTAGATGGGTCCAAAACAATCACTGAGTTCCAGTGCGCCCACTTTTCTCTCCAGCAGAATGGGAGTGGCAACTTCCAAGCTCTTTACATTATGCAGGTGAAACCAGAAGTCTCAAAAAGTTAAGATAAAGACCTACAAAATAAACCTAAAGAAAGCACAAGGAAAGAAATAATAAAAATAAGGGCAGAAATCAATGAAGTAGATAACAAGCCTCTGATAATGAAAATCAACAAAAGAAAAGCTGGTTTGTTGGAAATCACTAGACATCTAAGACTAATCAAGAAAAGAGAGAAGGCACAAATATAATATCGGGGCTGAAAAATGTGACGTCAGTAGAGATCTTCCAGGTATTAAAAGTAAGTAAGAATATATCAACATATTATAAACAAGTTATGCCAATGCATATGAAAATAAAGGTGATATGGCTATAGTTCAAGAAAATAAAACTTATCAAAACTGACAATAGCTAGTTAAATAGGCCTATAATGGTCAAATATTCACAATTTTTATAGTGCAAACTAAACGTTAAAGAAACCAAATCACTAACATAAAACCTTTCTATAAAGAAAACTCCAAGTTCTGACAGCTACATAAACAAGTTCTATTTTTTAAAAGTTGGTAAGAAATAATTCAGTATCTCATAAGCTTTTCCAGCAAAGTGCAACTATGGGAAGAAGAATGCATGTTGGATATTAGGCAGCCAGCGGGGTGGACAGAAATGAACATTTGCCAGTGATCTTTGGCTGCCCAGCAAATAAATCCCATTTATATTGTTAAAAACAAAACAAAACACTGCAGCACGAGTCTTTGCGAGAAGCAGAGATTTTATCCTACTATGAAAACTAGAGATCATCAGGCGTTTTCTTCCTTACCTGGGGTTTTAGATGTCAAAGAAGAAACACAAAGACACAGAGAAAGTTAGAGAAAATTTATGGTAGTGGAGTCAGTATGGTGCTGGATTCTAACAGACTATTCCCATGGCGAGACAATGGATACCTTTCTCTGTTTCCCAGATTCACTGGAATCCTGCCCATTATCTGAGCCAAGGTCTTTAACTTTCCTGTCAAATCTGTAAGCTACATAATAGCATTGTAATGAGTTCCTTTTCGGTTAGTTCAGCCAGAGTCCTGAGGTGCAATCGTCATGCATTTCCTCAGTACCTTGAGGTGATATTGCTGAGACCATGCTAGCTCCTTTCGTAGCCTATTTACGAGGCATTAAGTACCTTCTAGAAACTCTCATTGGTTTGTGTTAGTTTCTGCCATTCCCAGAATAAGATTCTGGACTTTAGAGCAGACTCATCCTTTCCCTGCTTGAAGCCTTCACTATTTTCAATTACATTGAATCTTTCCTCTGAGTTCTTTTCCGTACTTCCACTATCATTTGGAGTGACTGTGAAAGTTTAAGTTACTTAATCCATGGTGACCGATAGATGGGACTGTCTTCAGGATGCCAGTCTTTTCCATCCCACGTGACAAGCACTCCCTCAGTTGAGGTTTGAACCTGATAATGTAATGAAGCATCTACATTGTTGTTTCTCAGACCTGACCGATCATTAACTCAAAAATTATGGTTTTTGTCCATTGCTGTCTATTCAGGCCCAATTTAGTGAGGGACTAACATTGATTTATACTATGAAGAGTACTGTAATTTATATAAATCTTCAAATTTAACCACTGTATCCTTCTTGACATTTAAGAGTTTAAATTTATGAGTGAGGTAGCAAATCTAATTGTCAGACTGAATCAACCTACTAATTCTATGGGTTCCTTCACTTAAGGGGATGCCCACTGTAATACACTTCAAGCCTTCCAAGTTGGCATTTATGTGAAATATTATTAGGGTTGAGAAAATTTAATATCCTACACAAGTGGCTTCCCCCAGGTTTCTGCCCACTTCTCTCTGTCTATAGGATCCAGAGGCCTTCGATACTCTAAGGTCAGAAATGCTTCCTGGCCCTGGGTTCACCCCCTGTTGAGACACAGTATGTTCCCCATGTGTCACAAAGTTGCAGCAGTACCAGCACTTACAAGTTCAGTTCCAACCTGCCTCCTTCAGCAGTCTATAATACTCTAGCTCTTTTAAAGTCCTACTGAGGACCTCAGCACTTCTAAACATATCCCTTTACGTCCCTTTTTGTTGTTGAAAGGTGGCTGGGCTTGGAAATACACTGAGTCACTCTTTATGACTAGAAAAGTTCTATTAGGCGTGACACCTCTCTTCCCATTATTCTCTGTATTTAATCAAATAAAAATAAATTTAATGTTTAAGGTAATCCCATGGGATTAAGCAACCAATCATACATATGGGTAGACAACTCAACGGTGCATTATTTTTCTGGCTTTTCCTGTTTCCCCACCATTGTCTCTCATTTTATTCCCTGGGTCACAGTCTCCAGCACATGAGTATCTGACAACAAGCACTTATAAAACCACTGATCCTAACCTGGAAGTCTATGATGTTCTGAATTTAAAGCACAATTTGCTGGTTAAATTTTTGTTCAGCCCATGATATATACCAAATCCTAATTTCTCCAGAGTTCATGTATACCATGATGATTAACTATATGTAAGGATTCCAACACATAAATGTTCTGGCTTTAATTAAGAATTCTAAAATATGGTCTCTTAAGTCACTTATCTCAGAATAATTTATTTTTTATTTTTAATTGACAAATAATAATTGTACATATCTATGCGGAACAAAGTGATGCTATGATGTGTGTGTATTTTGTGGAATGAATAGATCAGGCTAATTAATATATCCATCACCTCACATACTTATCATTTCATTGTGGTGAACACATATAAAATTTCCTCTTTTAGGAATTTTGAAATACACAATACACTGTTATTAACTATATTCATCATGCTGTGTGATAGATCACGAGAACTTATTCTTCTTGTCTAAGTGAAACTTTGTGCCCTTTGACTAACATCTCCTCTTTCCCCAACCACTCCCACCCCACCATCCTCCGGGAACCAACATTCTACTCTCTGCTTTCATGAGTTTGATTTTTTTGGATTCCCCATATAAGTGAGATCATATGGTATTTGTCTCTCTGTGCCTAGCTTATTTCACTTACTGTAATGTCCTCCAGGTTCATCCATGTTGTTGCAAATGACAGAATTTCCTTCCTTTTTTTAAAGGATGAATAGTATATCATTGTGTATATATATCACATTTTCTTTACTTTTTCATCCATTTATAGGTACTTAGGTTGATTTTATAACTTGGCTATTGTAACTAATGCTGCAATAAACATGAGAATGCAGACTTCTCTTTGACAGTTTTCAATTCCTTTGAATACATAATCAGGATGATTTTTCTAAAACATATTCCCTAACATATTGCCCCATTCTATAAATTCATGTACCTTTTCTCCTAGATTATAGGCTTATCTTTAATGATTTTCTGTATTTTGGGGGCCCTGAGGAATTATCAACTACAAAGCCACCTAAAGTAATGTCTAAACCTCCTCCCCAGCTTACCAGCTTCCATCTCCCTTTCTATGTGTCTGTGAGGACTAGTACACACAGCATGCTCTGAAATCATGACTAGCAACCAGAAGAGGCTAACAACCAATAACACCTGCTGTAGCCTGGGTTTCCCAGAAAGCAGAGTGTAAGAACATCATAGACTTCCAGGTTAGGATCAGTGGTTTTATAAGTGCTTGTTGTCAGATACTCATGTGCTGGAGACTGTGACCCAGGGAATAAAATGAGAGACAATGGTGGGGAAACAGGAAAAGCCAGAAAAATAATGCACCGTTGAGTTGTCTACCCATATGTATGATTGGTTGCTTAATCCCATGGGATTACCTTAAACATTAAATTTATTTTTATTTGATTAAATTAAATATTAAATTCCTAGAGAATATGTTCTCTGACCACAATGATATTAAATTAAAAGTCAATAACAAAAAAAACTGAAAACAAATGACCTTTAATGGGTGAATTGCTAAACAAACTGTGTTACCATGTTCTTACTTATTGGTGGGAGCTAAAAATAAATAAATAAATTCACTCACACACACACAAAATCTGGGGGGGGGGGAAGAAGACTTAACAACTACAACTCCATGAAGTTGATACAACAAGCAAACAGAAAGGACATTGTTGGGTGGGAGGGGGGAGAGTGAGGAGGGAGAGGGGTTTCGGTAATGGGCCACAATAATCAACCTCATTGTATATCGACAAAATAAAATTAAAAAAAAAACAAAACAAACTGTGTTACACCCATACCATGGAATACTACTTTGCAGTAAAAAGAAACAAAATATTGATACACACAAGTTAGCTGAATCTCTGAATAATTATGCTGAGTGGGGAAAAAAAATCCCAAATGTTACATGCAATAGGATTCCATTTATGTAATGTTCTTGAAATGACAAAATTATAGAAATGGAGAACAGAGTACTGAGTGCCAGGGAATAAGAACTCTGGGGGTGGGAAAGAAACAGGCGTGTTGATAAGAAAGCAACATGAGGGATCCTTGTGGTGATGAAAATGTTCTATAATTTGACTGTGTCAAGGTCAGTATTTTGGTTGTGATGTTTCTACTATAGTTTGCAAGATATTACTCGGGGGATAAAGGATACACAGTACCTCTCTGTATTTCTTACAACTGCATGTCAATCTACAATTATCTCAAAATAGAAAGTTCTATTTTAAAAAATGAAAGACAGCTTTCTCCACAATTCAGATGATGATGATTATTCCAGTATCATTCAAGTGCCATAACCAAAGTAAAATCCACAATCTTATTTAGTATTGAAATGCCACTGCATGCCAGAGGTTATCACCATGCTGTGTAACTCCAGGAATGGGTCCTTCGTGCCATCTGGCTTATGAGTAAACCAGTTTCAGAATTCCATCCTGAGGGTCTACTTTCAAGGGCCACTGTGAGTACTATAAACTAATTCCCCAATAGGCAGAGTCTGAGATGAAGCTTAAATGCCAATACGTTATTGGAGAGTGTAATCCAGGAGCAAAGAAGGTAAGGGTGGAGAGTTAATACAAAGATGCGTTATCAAGCTGGCCACCGCTGTGGTTGACTGGTTACGTGTAGTCAGAATTCTAAAGATGTCCCCCATGATACACATCCCCTGGTTATTCAACCAAACACTCATTAGATACTACTTTGAAAGGACTTTGCAGATGTAATTATGGTTATTAATCAGCTGATCTTAAAATACTATTATCTTGGATTATCCAGGTGAGCCCAATCTAATAACATGCACCCTTAAAAGCAGATAATTTTCCCTGGCTGGAGACAGGTTAGAGAGATGTAGCCAAAGGGGAAATCAGAGAGATTGCACATGTGAGAGGGGCTCAACATGCTGCTACTGTCTCTGGGATGTGGGAGCCATATGCAAGGACTGGAGAGAGGCCCTGATGAGCTAAGGGCATCCTCCAGCTGACAGCCATCAAAGAAATGGGAACTTCAGTCCTATGACCTTAAGGAACTCGATTCTTCCAGCAACCCAATTGAGACAGGAATTGGATTCTCCCCCAAGCATCCAAAGAAGAGTCCAAGCCAGAAGACACCTTGATTTTGGTTTTGTGAAACCCAGAGCAAAGAAATCCATCAAGTCAAACTGGACTTATGACCTACAGAACTTGAGATAACAAATTTGCATTGTTTTAAGTCACTAAGTTCTGTCAATTTATTACAGCGGCAATAGAAAATGAATACAGCTTGCTGCCTAAAACACAACTCAGGACTGTATGCCCAGAGAAAGAAAGGAGGAAGCATTTACCCATTGACTCCCATCCCACATTAGTGACGGTTACCCCACAGGGCAATAACTGCCTCTATTAGCGAGGGTTCTTCAGAGAATGCTCATGCATATACATATATATGTACACATACACGTATATACACACATACCCATGTATCTACATAGGTAGATAGATAGGTAGTAGGCAGAGATTTATTTTAGGACATTGATGCGGGAATTGTAGAGACTAGGAAATCCAAAGTCCCAGGGAAGAGTTGATGCTACAGTTTAAGTCCAAAAGCCATCTGCTGGCACAATTCCCTCTACTTTGCGGGAGGTCAGTCTTTTTCTATAAAGACCTTCAATTCATTGGATGACAGCCCCATGTTATGGAGGGTAATCTGCTTTACTCAAAGTCTACTAATTTAAATGCTAATCTCATCTAAAAAATACCTTTACAGAAACATCTAAAAATCTAGAATAATGTTTGACCAGATATAAGGGTACCGTGGCCTGGGACAGTTAACACGTTTAATTAACCCTCACACTGCCCTACATTTCTGAGTTATACATGTATGAGTGCCCAGCAGTGTTCCACCCAGCTTCCCATGATAATGGCTCAATCAAGAAATCCTGGGTCAGAAAATAATTGGGTGTGAGGGGCAGGCCTGAGGCAAGGTACTGCCAGGCCACACATACAAGAAGCTGGTCAGAGTGCGAGGTTCTTTTCCTCATTCCATAAAAAGGAAGACCGAGGAGGAAAGATTCTTTTTCTGGATCCCAGACCTATGATGCAGCTAGTCTGACTCTAACTAGCACAAAGGCACCATGTGTGCTAGCAGCAGTGTCACTGAGGTGGCAGAGTGGAAGTCAGTGGGGTCAAGAAGGCATGAGTTTGACATGCATGAAGGGTCATCAAGATAGATACCAGAGTAAGTAAGGTTGATGGTGGGACATGGCAGAGGAGAACATAAGTCAAACAGTGACATCTTAGAGGCCCTAGAGTGGAGTAGAAAATAGTGATGATTGTATGAAGGTGGTGTCCTTAATGACAGTGGCTACAGGGTGCCTGGGGTGCATTTTCCAGCAGCATCCATATCTTTTTATGGAGAGCTGTGAAGCTGGGCAGATTTCCGTGAGTGCTCTGAGGTATTTTATTTCATGTTCTACTTTTAATTTCAGAATGCTTCACTCTGAGAGGTTTTCTCTTCTTTAATACAACCTAGAAGATCTATGTCCAGACCCGTGGGCTGGGTCCTGAGATCTGGAAATCCCCAGCCTATAAGGAACAATATCTCTGGAAGGAAGATCATCCCCTCTAGTGTGGTGGTGGGAGGCACTCCATGGCTTACCCTCCCCAGCCCCATTCCCCTCTGAAGAATCACTGGACACCAACCTGCACATATTGCTAATCCCATCTGTTATTTACTATCTTGGACCCACCACTTAGATCACGTGGATCACCACCCAAGATCACTTGGTGATCTTGGGCCAATTGTCAGACTTTTTCTTGCTTTTGCTTCTTTATCTATAAAATAGTGATAATAAAAACATATTTTATAGGGCTGTGGTTTAGATTAAATAGGTTAATATCAGTAAAGTATTGAAAACAGTGCCAGACCCACAGTAATTATTTACTATAATAATAATAATTATTATTATTATTAAATGGCAAAAGATTAAAACAACCTAAAATATACAGAACTGATTAAACAAATTATAACAGTCATAAAATGGAATACTATCCATTTTAAAAATAAAGAAGACATAGGATATATTAATATGGAGAAATTGCAGAATAGCTTGTATAATATCTGTGAAAACAATATGGCAAAGTAATATATACTTGTATTTGCTTGCATATGCATAAAATTACTCAGGGAAGATACACAAGAAACTAATAACAGGGCTGGCCAGTTAGCTCACTTGGGAGACTGTGGTGTTGATAATACCAATGTCAAGAGTTCAGATTTCTGTACTAACCAGCCGTCAAAAAAAAGCAGCAAATAATGTAGTTTTTCTACTCAGGGCATAAAAATTTGACATAAGGTGACAGTGGGTGAAGAGAGATTTTTCAAGTATATTTTTATAGTTTTTGATTTAAGAAACATATAAATGTATTACCATTCAAAAATACAGGAGATATCTTACAAAAAAAATATAAAAGAAAAATTATAACTAATTCATTGGAGCTGGAAAACTCTATATCTATATGTGAGAATCATGACCCTGAAATCTATGTTGCATAAAGTGGATGATCAGGCTTCTTTCCTCTTGGAGAATTTTGATCAATTGCAGTCTTGAGAGGAGTGTGAAAGTGCTTAAAAGACCTATCTTATGGCAAGGGTGGCACCTGCAGGACAAAGTGAGAATTTGTTGGTTGATTTATCTCTGCTGAGCGGAACAGTACTATAGTTGGGACATAGCTTGGAGTGGGTGAAAATTGGAGTTGCTAGACAGAGACATTGCATAAGCACTGATGGAAATACTGCAAACAAAGGAATAATTCATTTAGGGTGTCCAACAAAAGCTTCCCAATTACTAGTTGTGTCTTTCAGCAAAGACATTTAACAGCCCCTGAGAAGTGAGTCCTTCAGTTTGAAATACGGGCCACAAGGCCCATTTTTCAGTTGTATGGATTTGAAATGAAGTAAGTTCAATAACTAGTAGCTATCAGTTTTACTAATGGCCACTGTCTGCTGCACTCTTTTGATTTCAACCAGAAGCCCAGCTTGCTGCAAATCAGCTCTTTTTTTCCACCACCTTCCAGATGATATCCAGTCACAGTAAGCACATGATTTTTGAGGCTGTACTACAGAGTCATGCAGAAGGGTCACCTGAGCAGTGATCAGGATTGCTTCCAGGGCCCTTCCTCCTTGAAGCACTCAGCTTCTGAGCCTCCTGCATCCTTGCTCAGAAAAACCAGATGGACATAGAGCTTTGACGACCCACTGTCCATCACCATATCTGCCTGCAGTAACCTGAGAGTAATGGCTGCTGTTTTGCTTCTGCTTTCTAAATCTTATACCAGTTCCCTTATGGCCAACTCTCACTTGGATGGAAAAAGAAAGTACAACCCAGCACTTCATTCTATCCAGCCTCTTTAAATAAATATGTGCTCACAGTCTTTATTGAAATGGAAGCACACTGTGAATACAGTTTTGTCACTTTCACAAAGTCTTTCTAGGTTAGTCAGTATATATTCACACTAGACAGAAGGATCACCTTTTAAGTTTTTGCATCTCCTCAAGGCATCATTTTCAAACCACTAGTGTCATTCTTTAGTAGTTTATGAAATTATTTACTGTGTCAAAATCACCATTAAAAAGGACAAAATAGGCTAGGATAGGATAAGAAATATGAAACTGTCATCTCCCTCTGAAAAGATAACTATTGCTTTGTGAAATGTTTGTTTTAGTTAAATGTGTCTGTGCTGCAGACACAGCCTGAAATATGTATCTTACAGAGGGGAACAGTGGTTAAAAAAAACATTGACTTTGAATGCTTTTTTCTTCCTTCTTTCTTCCACCCAATTCCCCATTCCCCATTTTTGGTCTGATTGTTTATTTTGACAGATTACCTGAATATGGAAAAGAACAGAGCAATATCTGCTGCTAACAGTTTTTGAAATAGAGGTTTACACCTTTTGTAAAAAAAAAAAAGAAAAAAAAAAAGATAAAATAGTTATAGATAGTGTCATAGTGTCTTATCTATCACCGGACCAAAGTGGCTAGTGAGCATTAGAGGAAGTTTTTTCTTTAGTAACCTGAAAGAGAAAAGAGCAAATATGATCAGAAAATCATATGATGTAGCCTCAAAAGTGCAAAAAAATTGCTCTGGAAAATGCTGAATTAGATAAGAGATTGATAAATTCAGTTTCTGAATTTCCACAACCAACTGTGAAACATACGCTGATTTGTTTGGTAATGGAGACCTCTAGAGAACTCTTGTTAGAATTGCAGCAAAAACCTCTTTCTTTCCTCCCTCCCTCCTTTCCCTCCTTTCTTCCTCCTTCCTTCCTTCTTTCTCTCTCCCTCTTTCTTTCCTTTCTTCCTTCTTGTTTTCTTCTTTCTTTCCTTTCTTTCTAGCTAACTTTAGTTGACATCACAGACGTTTGGAACAGTAAAGCAACTTAAGGGATCATTTAATTCTGTATACATAGATCCTCCCAAGACTTAATAGTCACCTCTTATATTCCAAGCAATTTTATAAATAATTTCTAATTTAATTTGAACAATAATCTTGTGAAGTAGATATTATTTATCACTTTGTGTGTGTATGTTTGTTTGTGTGTGTGTGTGTGTGTGTGTGTGTGTGTGAAGAAATGAAGAGTCAGAAAAAAGAAAAAAGTGGTGTGTCTAAAAACACAGAAAGCAAGAGAGTGGCAGAGCCAAATCAGGACTTCAGTTTTCCAGGCCAGTGGTTGTTCTAATGCGAGTATACTACAGTCTCAAAACAATACAAGTTTTAAGTGAAGAGGGCTTAATGATTATTTAGTCTATTTCCTTCATTCCTAAATGGGAAAAATGAGACACAGAGAGGAGAGTGAATTGTGCCGGGTCACAGAGCAGAACCCAGATTAGCATTCCTGTCTCTTGGTTTTCAATCTCCACCTCTTTCAATCATACTGCATGAGACTAAATACATCCTAATTAACAATAATGTGAAAGGACTCATTTCTAGCAATACAGCAGAACAGTAGAAAATAGAAAAAAAAAAAGGGAAAAATTACTTCTTAGCAAAAAAACTGAAAATCCTAGATGAAATAATTAAAAACAAATTTTTTAAGTTCAGGAGTGTTAATTTCCTAAATTTTCAAGTTGAAATTTTTTAAGTTAAGGCAGAAAAGTATCAACAATTTTCAGATAAGAAAAAGTAGTGAAAAGGGTAATCAAGAAGGTGAGGAATTTCAGAGGCTATAAACTCTTCTAAGGGTATCTGCAGAATTACGGTGACCTAGTGCTTCCTATCTTGTGGCATCAAAGGACATCAGAGCAAGAAGCAAACCTTCAGGTCTCAACAAGAAGGAAAGTCAGATAGTATAGATGCCACCGCATAAAATTGGGACTCCAAAGGGGTAAAAACCTCAGGTGGAAAGGTGAATTAAATCAAAGTCACTCTAGAGATGGGAACAGTAAAGAAAAGATTGCTCTTCTCAAACAGGAGGTTGGGTTGGGAGAGGGTGAATACCTTTCATGGGAATTACATGTGTGAACTTTTTTAAAAGTCAAGTTTATTCATCCATAATTTCTGTGGAGTAAAATTTACTTTTTTGTGTGTTTGTTTCTATGAATTTTTGACTAATGTCTACATTTATGTAACCACCATTTTAATCAAGATGTAAAACAGTTTCATCACCCCCCAAACTTCCCTCGTGCCACTTTGTAATCAGACCTTCTTCCCATCCCTGGCCTCCGCAACCACTGACTTTTCTGCCTTTTCCAGAATGTCATGTAAATGAAATCATACAGTATTGTAGTCTTCTCAGTCAGGCTTCTTTCACTTAGCATAATGCCTGTGAGATACACACATGCTGTTATGTGCATCAGAAGTTTGTTTCTTTTTATTGCTGAGTAATATCCCATTGTATGGGTATAACATGATTTGATTATCCAGTCACAGACTGAAGGTGTATTGAAATTTTTTAAAACCTCATATTTTCCTGATGCTCCAACATCCCCACAAACAGGTGTGAATGTTCTTCCCAGGTGACCAGGTGCACCAGCGTGATAAGGCTGGTCCCTGCCACAAGTTTCCTTTCTTGCTCTCCCCTGACTGTGACCTAGTAACAACCAAACACACCAATGAAATCCTCTCATGCCTTTTGCTTGTGTACTCGCCCAGGACCCTCCATAAAGACACCTGCCCACAGGTCCTCTCTGTCTTCATCTCTTTCTCAGTCCCTCACCTGATTAGGTGCTCCTCATTTATGCCCCCCTGCATGGTGCATGGTGCCTCCTGTCTCCATGACCTGTGAGTATAATAATTTTTTTAATCTCATACACCTCTCCATCTGTAATTTTTGCAGCTGTGTAGGAGTGATACTTAAAGACCCCACAAGGGGGACTTACTCTCCAATCCCCATTTGTCACTTCTCCCCCAGGGAAAGGGAGATGCAAAAGAATAGTCAAAGCCCATTTCTTCTGAGCAGTGAGAAGCCCTAAAGGGGTTAATTTACTAGGAACCCTCAAGAGAGAGGCATTCCTCCTTGGAAAATAACACCAAACTAGGGTTCTTGCTCAGTATTTATTCTCCAGGCCAGGAAGTTACAGAAAAGGAACATAGGTGGTTACAAAAAGAACAGTAAGATAATTGTCATGGCAACAATCATTAGGTTTAGCTGCATGGAGGACATCTGCCCTTAGAGCCAGCAATTTTGCTGTGTTACAATTCTTTATCTACAGCAGACTTTAGCCTGGGGAAAGTTTCCTGTCTTTTGCAAGCTTAACATTTCTATGTGTAATTTTAAAAAGTTAGGCTATACCTGAAACTACAGGGCCTTGGAAGCTAGGCCCTGTGAAACACATTTGCTTTATAAATGTTAGTATACTCCACACCCATTTACAACACAGATATTTGAGTTGCTTCCAGTTTTTGGTGATTACAAATAAAGTTGTTATACACATTCACAAATAGGTTTTGTGCGAGCTTAGGAGTAGCTTTTCTCACTCAGCATTGTTGAGTTGTATGATAAGTATATTTAAATTTATAACAAACTACCTAAAATGTTCTCTAAAGCATCTGTGCCCTTTTGCATTCCCACCAGCAATGATGAGAACTTAAGCTGCCTCCTTGTCGAGACTTGGTACTGTCAGCTTTTCAAATTCTAGCCATTATAATACATACGTAGTGTTAATGACAAAGATGTTGAAGATCTTTTCATGTACTTTTCACCCATCCATATGTCTTCGGTGAGGTGTCTGCTCAAGTCTTTCAATCATTTTTGATTGTGAAAGCTTATTTATTGTTGAGTTTTGAGAGTTGTAATTGTATGGACTTTTTAAATCAACCTTTTTATTCTGAGATAATTCTAGATTCGCATGTAATTACAAAAAAATAATACAGATCCTATGTGTCCTTTACTCAATTTTCCCCAATTGTAATATGTTGCAAAGCTATAGAACAATATAGCTACTAGGATATTGACACTGATACAATAAAAATACAGAACATTTTATATATGAACTCTTAATATCCACACCCACTTCCCCCTGATTGTATCCCCTCTTTGACCACTATTAAAAGCTAATCTGTTCTTCATTTCTAACATTTTGTCATTTCAAGAATGTTATTTGAATGAAGTAACACCTTATATAAACTTTTACAATTGGCTTTTTTTCACTCAGCATAATTATCAGGAGATTCATTCAAGTTATTTTGTGTCTCAATAGTTGTTACTTTTGTTTCATTTTCTCTATTGTTTTTCTGTTTTCAATTTCACTGATTTCTTCTCTATCTTTATTATTTCCTACTGTCAGCTTGCTTTGAGTTTTTCTCGTTTTTTCTAAGTTCTTGAGGTAGGAGCTTGGATTATTAAGATTTTTTTCTCTTTTCTAATATATGCATTTAGTATTACAAATTTCCCTCTCGGCACTACTTCAGCTGTGTCCTAAACATATGCTGCATTTTAATTTTAATTGAGTTCATTGTATTTTTAAATTTTTCATTTAGACTTGTTTTTGACCCATGTATTATTTAGGAGTGTGTTCTTCTTTAGTAAGTGTTGTTTCTTCCAAGTGTTTGAAGATTTTCCTGTTATCTCTGTTACTGGATTCTAGTCTAATTCCATTGTGGTTAGAGAGCATACCTTGTATAATTTCAATTATTTTTATTATTTGTTGCAGTTTATTATTATTATTATTATTACCTAGTATATGGTCTATCTTGGTATATATTCCATGTGCATTTGAGAATGACTATTTTGCTTTTGTTGGGTAGAGTTTTCCTTAAATGTCCATTGAATTCTGTTAGTTGATGGAGTTGTTGAGTTCTATATTCTGTTGATCTTCTGCCTAGTTGTACACATTGTAATGAAAACGGTGTTACAGTCTCCAACTATACTTGTGGATTTGTCCTTTGAGTTCTGTAAATTTTTGTTACACTTGCTTTTATCAGGTCTGTTGCTTGGTACATACCCATTTAAGATTGCTATGTCGTCTCAGAGGACTGACCCCTTTATCACTTTATACCTATCCCTCTCTATCTCTGTTAATGTTCTTTGCTCTATAACCTAATTTATCAGATATTGTATAGTCACTCCTATTTTCCTTTGATTAATGTTTACATGATACCTTCTTTCACCTTCTTATTTCCATCTTTTTAACTAGTCTGTATATTAGAAATGAGGGGTTTTTTATTTTAAATCTTTTATTTTTAGACAGACTATACTTGGCTGTGTTTTACAATTCACTCCTGGGTTGTAACTTATAACTCACTCTGCCAATTTTTTCTAATTGGCATATTCAGATCACTTACACTCATTTTAATTATTTATATATTAAGGCTAAAGTCTGCCATTTTATTTTTTTCTTTTTCTTTTTTCTGTTTTCATTTCTGTTTTTCCAGCCTTCCTGTGAATCAATTGAACAATTTTTTAGATTATATTTTGATTAATCTAAGATGTTTTGAGTGCATCTTTTTGTAGGTTTTTAGTTGTTTTTTAAATTTTTAATTTACTGTTTTATTGAAAAATAATTGATTAAACATATTTGTGGGGTACACAGTTGAATATCAATACCTGTGTGCAATCGGAATAATTAGCATGTTTGTTATTACAAAACATAAACATTCCTTGCATCCATTAACCAATTTCTTGCTAATCCCTCTCCTCCTCCCTCTTTCCCACCTCTAGTAACCACAGTTCTCTTCCCTTTTGAAAGTCCAATGAATTATTGTGATTCTTTTCCTTCCTTCCTTCTGCCCTTCCTTCCTTCCTTCTGCCCTTCCTTCCTTCCTTAATTTCTCTCTCTCTCTCTCTCCCTTTCTTTCTTTCTTCCTTTCTTTTGCTCCCACTTATGAGTGAGAACATGTTGTATTTCTCCTTCTGTTCCTGGCTTGTTTCACTTAATGTAATTTTCTCCAAGCTCATCCATGTAGGTGTGAATGGCAGAATTTAATTATTTTTATGGCAGAGTAGTATTCTATTATGTATATACACATTTTCCTTATTCAATCACCCATTGATGGACATTTAGGTTGACTCCATATCTAGGCTATTGTAAACAGACCTGCAATAAAACATGGGAGTGCAGGTATCACTTCAAGATGATGAATTCCATTCTTTGGGGTATATACCCAGTAGTAAATTACTGGATCATATGGTAGTTCTATCTGTAGCTGTATGTGAAAACTCCATACTGTTTTGCATAATGGGCGTACTAATCTAAAGTCCCACCAATAGTGTAGAAGGCTTCCCCTTTCACTGCATCCTCACCAGTATTTGTTATTCTCTGTCTTTTTGATAATAGCAATTTTAACTGGGGTGAGATGATGTCTCATTGTGGTTTTCTTTTCCATTTCCCTGGTGATTAGAGATGTTGAGCATTTTTTCACATACCTGTTGGCCATTTGTATGTCTTCTTTTGAGAAATGTTTATTCAGCTCCTTTGCCCATTTTTTAATTGGATTATTTGGTTGTTTACTGTTGTTTGAGTTCCTTGTATATTTTGGAAGTTAATCCCTTCTGAGATGAACAGTTTGTCAATGTTATCTCCCATTCTGTAGGTTGTCTTTTCACTCTGTTGATTGTTCCTTTGCTATGCAGAAGGTTTTTAGTTTGATGTAATACCATTTGTTTATTTTTCCTTTTGTTATCTGTGCTTTTGAGATCTTATTCATAAAGTCTTTGCCCAGTCCTACATACTGAAGTGTTTCCCATGTTTTCTTCTAGGAGTTTTATAGTTTCATATCTTACATTTAAGTCTTTAATCCATTTTGAGTTGGTTTTGGTATATCATGAGATGTATGGGTCTGGTTTCATTCTTCTACACATGGCTATCTAGTCTTCCCATCACAATTTGCTGAAGAGGCTCTCATTTCCCCAGTTTATGTTCTTGGTGCTTTTGTTGAAGATCAGTTGGCTGTAAGTATGTGGATTTATTTCTGGGTTCTCTATTATATTCCATTGGCCTATATGTCTGTTTTAATGCCAGTACCATGCCATTTTGGTTACTATCACTTTGCAGTATGATTTGAAGTCAGGTAATGTTTTTGTTTTTTTTTCCTTTTTGTCTTTTTTTCGTGTCCGGCAATGGATCGCAACCCTCAGTGTCGCGCCCGTACCAGACCAGACTGGCAGACTGTGATGTTTCTACTATAGTTTGCAAGATATTACTCGGTGTTGCGCCCACACCTCACTCAGCCAGTGAGCGGGAACCGGTCTGTATGTGGGATCCGAACCCTCAGCGGGAGCGCCGCCGCGCTCCCAAGCGGAGCGCTGTAGCAGTGCGCCACCGGGCCGGCCCTGAATATCTGGCTTTTTAAGAAAAGTTTATAAACTCTTGCTCTACACTGTCCCATTGATCTATTTGTCTACCCTTATGCAAACACCATGCTACTTTGATTATCGTAGCTTTATAATAAATCTTGAAATCAGGTAATGCTAGTCCTTTTGCACAGCAAAATTTTCAAATTTTGATTTGAAAGTTCAATTAATTAATTTTTGGTCTTACAGATGATGCTCTTGGAGAAGTGTGTGTGTGTGTGTGTGTATGTGTGTGTGTGTGTGTGTGTGTAAACCTTTACCAAACTCCAAGATACAAAGGTTTTAGCTAATCTTCTGTTGTAGGCTAAATAATAACCATTATAGTTTTAAGTTTTACATTTAAGTCTACAATCCATTTCGACTTAATTTTGTATGTGGTGTGAGGCATGTGTTGAAGTTCTTTTTTTCCCCCCTTCTCTCTCTCTATAATGTTCAATTGTTCCAGCACCATTTATTGAAAAAACTGTCCTTTCTCCATTGAATTGTCTTAGATTCTTTGTTAAACATTGGTTGAATATATATGCCTGGTACTATTTCTTTATTCTGTATTACCTTCCAGTAATCAGTGTGCCTATTCTTTTTTTATACTACCCTACTGTACTGGTCCCTAGAGCTTTATAAATCTTGAGATCACATAGTGTAAATCTTCTGAGTTTTGCTCTTATTCAAAACTAAATATTCTAGATCCATTGCTGTTCCATATAAATTTTAGATCAGCTTGTAAATTTCTATCAACAAAAAATATCTTGCTGGGATTTTGAGTGGCATAGTCTTGAATCTATAGATCAACTAGGAGAATATTTAAATCTTACTGATTCTGAGTTTTCCAATTCATGAACACTGTATATCTCTCTATTTATTTAGTTATCTTTGATTTCCTTCATCAGTATTTTGTACTTTTTATACTATAACTTTAGCTTAAATTTTGTTAGATCTATACCAACATATTTTATATTATTGCTGGTTTTATAAATTATACTTTTTGTTAAGCTCATTTTTAAACTCCTTATTAAAAGCATATTTAAATACAACTAATTTTTGTGTATTGACATTGTATCTTGCTACCTTGTTAAACTCACATATTAGTTCTAATAGCTAATGTGTAGATTTTCTGTGTAAACAAACATTTTGTCTAAACACATGGACAGTTTTCTTTTTTTCCAATTTTCATTCTGTGTGCTTTTTACTTTTTATATATATATATTGCAACATAGTTGATTGTACATATCCCCTGTGGGGTACAACATTGACTATCAATACCTGTGTGCAATATGTGATGCCCAAATCAGGATAATTAGTATATTCAACATTATAAAATGTAATTAATTTTCATGGCCCTTTACCAATTCCTCCCTACCCCTTTTCCCCTCCCCTTTCCCAACTCTGGTAAACTCAGTTCTGTTCTCTCCTTTTGAAAGTTCAACATATTATTGTGTTTGTTGTATCATTCTTTCATTTTGATTTATTTGTTTATTTTTTAGGTCCCACTTATGAGTGAGGACATGCAGTATTTCTCTTTCTGTGCCTAGTTTATTTCATTTAACATAATTTTCTCTAACTTCATCCATGTTGCTCCGAATGACAGTATTTCATTTTTTTTTATGTTGGAGTAGTATTCCATTGTGTAAATATACCACCTTTTCTTTACGCAGTCATACAACAATTTTACAAAGGATTAATATCCAGAATGTACAAGGAACTCAAACAACTTAACAGTAAAAAAACACAAGTAACCTGATTTAAAAATGGGCAAAGGAGCTGAATAGGCACTCAAAGGAAGATATATGAATGGCCAACAGACACATGAAAAATTGCTCAACATCAGGAAATGCAAATCAGAACCACATTGAGATATTATCTCACCCCAATTAGACTAGCGATTATCAAAAAGACAAAGGATAACAAATGCTGGCAAGGATGGATGCAGAGAAAGGAGAACCCTCTTATACTGTTGTTGGGCCTATAAATTAGTGCAGCCATTATGGAAAATGGTATGGAGGTTCCTCAAACAACTACAGGGATGCAGAGAAAGGAGAACCCTCTTATACTGTTGTTGGGCCTATAAATTAGTGCAGCCATTATGGAAAATGGTATGGAGGTTCCTCAAACAACTACAGGTAGAACTGCCATATGATCCAGCAATCCCACTGCTGGGTATATACCCAAAGGAATGGAAATCATCATGTCAAAGTGATGCTTTTATCTCTTTTTATTGTCATATTACACTAAGTAGGATCTGCAGTATAGCATTTAATAGTGAGAGTAGATGGCTATGGAGAATGCTCCGTGCACACCTCAAAATATGTACATTTCCTCTTCTAATGCCAGAAACATGAGGGCTCTTTCTTGGCTTATTTCTGTGAGAACCTGGTGGGATTTTTGGAGGCATGTTCCATGAAAATGTGGGGGCTCCCAATACTGTGGTCCCCAGAAATCAGTCACTGTCATGCTAATCCACATTCTACCTCCAGCAATTCATCATAGTTACTGTTTAAGTATTCATATCAATTTCTGGCTCTAATGGTTCCTGCTCCAGGTGAACTGTTTTCAACAGTGATTCTCTGTATTCATGTGTCTCTCCAGGTTTTGGTATGGTAGTATGTCCTACAGGCCAGTTCTCTGATGGGTAGAAGAAAAGTCATTGGATTTCATTTTGTTCACCCTTTTTGTTGTTGTACGGAAGGGAGTGAAGACTTCTAAGTTCTGTATATATTGGGATTGAGACCAGAAATCTCTACTTTATTTTTGCATATCCTACAAATTCACAACACATTTGTTTTAGATGGATGATAGTCTGTTAAAACAATTAAAATAAAATTAAACATATTTTGTATTTATTCTTATATGTTACTGGAGTTCTTCATTTCTTTATGTAAATCCAATTTTCTGTCTGCTAAAATATGTCTTCTGCTTGAAGATTTTCTTTAATATTTCTCATAATGCTGTTCTGCTATTAAATTCTCTGTCTTTATTTGTCTAAAAAGGTGGACATTATTGCACATTGATTTTTGAGATCTTTTGCTGGGTTTAGAAACTTTTGGTTGACAGATTTTTTTTTTTTCTTTCAGCATCTTAAAGATGTCACTTCCATTGTTTTCTGGCTTACATATTTCTGACAACTTTTTATCTTTGTATGTACTCTTGTGTGTAATGTGTCATTTTTTAAAAATCTGTATGCCTTTAAGATTTTCTCATAATCTTTTTTCAGTAGTTTAAACATAATGAGTTTAAATTAAATTTGGGGGTGGGTGTTTATACCATTTGCAGTTTCTTGTATTTCCTGGAATTGTGGTCTAATAGTTTTCATGTGGGGGAGGAAATTCTTGACTATTTTTTCTTCAAATAATTCTTCTGCCTATTCTTTCTATTTTCTCCTTTTGAAATTCAAATTATACATTTGTTAGATTGTTTAATACGATTCCACAGAAATTGGGTGCTCTTTTCTGGTTTATTTTTTCCTCCTCTGTTTCTTTTTGTTTAATTTCTATTGACCAATTTCCAAGCTCACTGATTTTTTTTTTCCCCTCGGCTATAGCACTTCTGCTGATGAGTCCACTGAAAGCATTCTTTATCTCTTAGCATGTTATTTTATTTCTAGCATTTCCACATTACACCTTCATATAGTCTCCCATCTCTCTGCCAAAACTCTCCATCTGTTCATGCATGTTGTTAATCTATTCCATTGAAGTCTGTAACATATTTTTCATAGTTATTTTACATTCCCTGTATGATGTATCTGAATTATATCTAAATTTTTCTTCTAGTGATTGCTTTGTCACTTGATAGGGGATTTTTTGTTCTTGCTTTCCAGTGTGTCTCACGTTTTTGGTTGAAGGGTGGGCTTGTTCTACAGGACAGTAGAGCCTGAGGTCAATGGTTGAAAATGGGCACACCTTTCTTCTGGCACACTACACACACCAACAGGAAAGTGAGTTGGTTTGGCATTTTGTTGCTGTTGCTGTTATTGTTCTTTTTATCTTCTGGGCTTCACAGACTTCAATTTCTCTAGTGTTACCTTGTACTTAATGTAAGAGTTGGCCTGCCAAAGGGATTTTGTAGTATTGTTTCATTCTTAGATTTAGGCCTTCCTTGTGCACCTGTACCTCAGACAGAGTCTCTCTCCAATTTTTCACCCCTTCAGTGATACACACTGGTGCTTATTTTTCAGAGCTTGCTACCCTAAATGGCGGCAGGGGGATAGGAGAGGTTTTTCATGGTTCTACCTCAGTCTCAGAAAAGCTCTGCCCCACTCGGCTTCAAATTAGGAACTTCACAGTGATCCTGCCCCTGTTCCAGCAGTAGAAGATTTCTGATTGTCTAAGCTCAAAATGTTTTTTTTTTTTTTTTACCATTCCCCAAGAAGTACAGGTGGATTTTGTTTTTGTTTCGTTTTTGTTTTTGCTTTCCCTCAACTGCAAAGTGTCTTCACTTATACCCAGTGGAGGGAGGTGCAGGGTTTCATGCTCTTCCTGTTGTGTCTTCCCCTTTTGTTTCATGAGGACAAAAGATCTGGGTGGAGATTCCTGACTTTCTACAGCACTGGCCATTCCTTGACTCCAGGTCTGCACAAAAGGGAGGCTTTATCTTCTCTCCCATCCTGTGAGCACCTGGTGGAGGTCAGTGGAGAAGAACCTGAAAGGGGGAGTGAACTCCCACTCTGAGGTTCCCAGAGTTTCTACATTTTCACACTGGTCTACACTCAGCCTTTAGCAATTCTTTTAAAACATTAGCTAAATTTTCTTACCGGTTTGTCCTGAAGCCTTGTTCTCATCCTCTGCACAGGTGGTTCAGTGCTCATATCCCAAAGAACAAAGAAATTATAAATATATGGGTAAGTTTAATGTATTACCTATATGAAATAATAATGTGGATTTTACTGGAATTTTAAAAAGAAAGATAGAACTAAAAGACTGGATGACAATAGCATGTGGGTCAGGATGGGGCTAACTGGAAATGAAAGTTTCTAAGGTATTTTTTCTTTTTGCACTGTTCAAAAGAGAAAAAAATTTGATTGACTTTATATTTTTTTTAAATTAAAATGTATGCTAAAATCTTGAGGAACTATTTTAAAAATGGATTATATAATTTCAAAACTAGTAAAGTAAAATGCTATGAGAAAAATAAATAGCAATCAATCCCATCAAATGCAATAAAAGAGAAAAAATGAAAGGTTGAAAAACAGGACAAATAGAATACTCAAAATAACATGATTGAATAAATTTAAACGTGTCAATAGTTACAATAGACATACATAGATCTAATCTATGTATAGTAAAAAAAAACTGTATTAGAAAGAAACGAAACACAGAAACGTGCTACTTCCCAAAGTTGTACATAAAACATAAGGATAAAGAAGGTTGAAAGTAAAATTATGGGGAAAACTATAAAAGGCAAACCTCTCCCGCAATGATATAGCTGTATTAATATCAAGGTAGTGCTTTAAAAAGAGTTTCTTTTTTTAACTGACGCATTGTAATTGTACATATTTACCAGGTAAATTTGCTATTTTGATACATACATGTATAATGATCAAATTTGGATATTTAGCATATCCATCACCTCATGAATTTATCATTCAAAAGCCTCTCTTTTAGCTGTTTTGTAATATACAACACCCAACCACAGTCACCCTACTGGGGAATAGAACACCAGCACTTATTCCTCCTATCTAATTGTGATCTTATACTGTTGACCAACCTCTCCCCAACTTCCCCTCCTCCATTTCTTCCCCAGTCTCTCTGGTAACCACTGTTCTACTCTCTGTTTCTATAATAGCAACTCTTTTTTTTTTTCCCCCAAGATTCCACATATGAGTGAGATTCTACAACATTTGCCCTTCTGTGTCTGGATTATTTCACTTAACATGATATCCTTCAGGTCCATCCACGTTGTTGCAGATGATGGGATTTCATTATTTTTTATGGCTGAATAGTATTCCATTGTGTATATATATATATGAAGCTACTTCAAAAGGTTTATGGAAAGATTCATATTATCTTTTATTTCTATTTTTCTGCAAACTTTTTTTGAAATACCCTTGCATACCACATTGTCTTTATCCATTCATTTGTTGTTGGACAGCTGGTTGATTCCATATTTTGGGTATTGTAAATAGTGCTGCAGAAAACATGGGAGTGAAGATATCTCTTTTGACATATTGATTTCTGTCGAGAGCCATCCTACTATAAGGAATGGCATGGGAGCCTGAGGAGTGATACCCCTTGTTCTGCAGGCTACAAGGGGGTCCCATGTGTGTGGCATGGCTTTGTGGAATTTCTTGTTTGTCCACCTTTGGTTTCTTGACAAGGCTTCCCAGAATTAAACAGCCTAACCTTTTGGCTTAGTATGGCTTTGGGAAATTCCCTGGAGTTTCTCAAAGGACATGCTAAAATACATCAAAATTAACTGGTTTATTTAAAAGACATTTTCAGTACTAAAGGTGTTTTTGATGCATGTTCCCGGTATGGGTTGGCTTGATTTAATTTTGTTGTTGATCTTTTCCGTTAGTGATGTGTGCATGGACCCATTGTGGCTGTGGTCATGCTCTTGTACGTGTGGAATGAAGTTGTTATGCTGGATTTCTATCCACATTCCCACAGGGAGACAGTGGGTCTGGGTGCAGTAATGTTTATAACTAATTGATTATGAGTTACAGATTTCTTTGTTTTCCCCATTCCCACAGTTTCATTTGACTTACCAAGAACATGTTGTTTCCCTAGTAATAATAAGAATGATATAGTGTGTTTTTGTTAGTTTGAGTAGGATCATTTAACTTTTTACTTTGACCCCTGTGCTGTTCAAGGAGTCTATTGGCAGGGAAATAAAAGGTATAAACACTGTGATTTTGATTATAAATTTAAATGATCAATATAGAGTATAAACAATATTAAATTGTTAACCATAACTAATCAATGTTATTAAAATTAAGTGTAGTAAGTATAAGTAAGATTTAAAAAGGGTTAAATTGTAAGTTAAGAAGGTTAAGAATTATAGTTTAAACTAAAAGTCTGATGCTCTTTAAAGCCAAGCATGTTGCTATTGTATAGTTTCCTGGCCACGAGCCACAGGCTTTGGGGTGAACTATTGATGCATGAGTGGGTGTTTTTATCACAGCATGAGTGCTTTGGAACATTTTGATTTTTCGTTTTCTATAGAGATGAAATAAGAAATGTTTTGATTAAAGTATAAATCTTCATGTAAAAGATTAAGTAAAATATATAAATAAAGCAAGATTCATGTGGTTGTTGTCCACACTTGCACTAGACATCCGTCTCTTCCTTTTCACAGAATCCACATCACCTATTCAGGTCCAGCGAATCCTGCAGAGCTGGTCTCTGGCAGATTTCATTTCCTTTAGATATACATCTAGTAGTGGAATAGCTGAATCATATGGTAGGTCAATCTGTAATTTTTTTTAGGAACCTACGTATTGTTTCCCATAGTTGCTGTACTAATTTACAATCTTACTATCATTGGGCTGGGCAAGGATTTTTTAAATAAGATCTCAAAATCACAGTCAACAAAAACAAAAATAGACAAATGGGATTACATCAAACTAAAAAGCTTTTGCACAGCAAAGGAAACAATGAACAGAGTGAAGAGACAACGTATGGAATTGAGAAAATATTTGCAAACTATACATTGGACAAAGGGTTAATATCCAGAATATATAAGGAACTTAAATAACAGCCAAAAAAACAAATAACTCAATTAAAAAATGGGCAAAAAAAGGACAAAAGACCTTAATAGACATTTATCAAAAGAAAAGAAGACATTCAACTGGCCAACAGGTAAGTGAAAAAAGTGCTCATCTCTAAGTATCAAAACTTCAATGAGATACCACCTCATTCCAGTTAGAATGGTTATTATCAAAAAGACAAAATTTTCAATTTGATTTGAAAATATAAAGATTTTAAAATTGTATGTGCCTAACACATCATGGCTTCAAAATATATAAAGCAAAAATTCATAGAATGACATTAAGAAACCAACAATTCCATCTATATAATAATGGGAAATTTAAAATTCCTCTGCCAGTAATTGATAGCTTACTGGAAAAGATTAAGACAATAGCATATTTGAACAATACCATGAAAAAGCTGGATCTAATAATACATACAGACTTTTAGCAACTGGAGAATGCACATTCTTTTCAAACACACATGGGACATTTATTTAAAATAAGTACTAGGCCATAAAATAAGTTCCAACTAATTCCATAATTTTATCATAAAATTAATTTCCCTATTTACATTGTAATGAGATTTTTCAAATTTTTGATTAAAAATACAAAACAAATAGTTAGAAATTTATAGTTCCAATCATAATGGAGTGGCATGTATCACATTAAACCTATCTTGAAAAATAACTATAAATATAAAGACAACTGTTCAAAAACATTAAAAAGTAATGAATATAGTTAGAATTTGAGGACTCATGTTATGTGAGGAAAAGCAAGCCCACCAAAGTGGATTTCACTTTTATTAGACTTTTCTTTGATGACATTTGCTCATTCAAGGACTACAGTACAAGCAGAAAACAATGTGAATGGAGATAGAGGCTGAAATTCAGGGAAGCCAAGCTGGTTGGATCTGAAGGGCAAAATCCCAGATGACAGGAAACCAAAGATAATTGATCCTGAAATTCTGCAATTTTCTCTCTCTTGTCAGACCCCTAAACTATATACATGTAGGGAAAGACTTTGAGAAACACAGAAGACCGTAAGTAGTTGAGATTTCAGCAATTGCATGGTGCTCTGTCGACAGAAATTGGAGTTCAATCCTCATCAAAATGAAAGTACTTTGTTAAAAATCTAGACTTTCGGGTTAGATCAAGATGGCGACTCTCTATGTAACTGAGGAGACCCGTTGCTGTGCTCGTTGAGTGAAGAAAATCCGCTGGCATCGCCTGAGCCCCGCTCCCGAAAAGGGCGCCGCTTCCCCCGAGGAGGGGGACAAAGACCCCCTTCCACTGGCCCATGAGGATACTGCCATGAAAGGCTCAGCGGCTGCAGCAGGAACTGACCCGGCACCGGAGTGGCAGCGGCTGGGGTGGCGGCGGCGGCAGCAGCAGCAGCGGTACCGCCTCCTCACCTGGCGGCGGCAGCACGGCCCCTCCTCACCCGAACATCAGGGCCCTCCAGTACCAGGTGCCGCAACATATCAAGCCGAGCTGGAGCCCACGGGTAGCAGCTGCACTGGGACGGGGGACTCAGGGCACTGCCCGCGATTCTCCTCTGAGTCTGCCTGCTGTGTTCATCAGACTGCCCAGTGGAACATAAGATACTCTGCTCATTTCATCTGATCTGTGGACTGTGAAACCCCCTGCCACAATGAATAAACATCAAAGAAAAGATACCAGAAATATGAGAAATCAAGAAAGTACACCACCAAAAGATAATAAATCTCAAGTTCTAGATCCTATAGAACAAGAAGCCCTTGAAATGACTGACAAGGAATTTTGAGTGATAATTCTAAGGAAACTGAATGAGATACAAGAAAACTCAGCTAGACATCATGATGAAACAAGGAAAAGTATACAGGACCTGAAAGAGGAAATGTACAAGGAGATCAATGCCCTGAAAAAAAATGTAGCAGAACTTGCAGAACTTGCCGAACTGAAGAAGCTATTCAGTGAAATAAA
>NW_007726317.1:0-370 GCF_000696425.1 Galeopterus variegatus | reverse complement strand
AGCAGACAAAAAAAAAAAAAAAAAAAAAAAAAATAAAAGGCATTGAAGAAAATCTGAGAGAGATATCAGACAACCTTAAGTGCTCAAATATGCGAGTCCTGGGTATTCCAGAAGGGGAGGAAAAAGGAGATTGCATTGAAAACATATTCAACAACATACTGGCAGAAAACTTCCCAGGTATAGGAAAAATCACAGATCTTCAGATCCAGGAAGCTCAACAATCTCCAAACGTAGTCAGCCCAAAAAGGTCTTCTCCAAGACATGTCATAGTCAAATTGGCTAAACTCAAAGACAAAGAGAGAATCTTACAAGCTGCAAGAGAGAAGCATCAAATCACCTATAAGGGAACCCCAATCAGGCTAACATCAGA
>NW_007726316.1:877759-878174 GCF_000696425.1 Galeopterus variegatus | reverse complement strand
CAATCTGTGTCTTTTGATTGGGGAATTTAAACCTTTTACATTAAGAGTTGTTATTGAAAGATGTTGATTTATTCCAAGCATTTTTTTTTTCCTTTCTGTCTTTTTTCGTGTCTGGCAATGGATCACAACCCTCAGTGTCGCACCCGTACCGGACCGGGACCAGCAACGGGATCGCAACCCTCGGTGTCGCACCCGCACCTCGCTCAGCCAGTGAGCGGGAACTGGTCTGTATGTGGGATCCGAACCCTCGGCGGGAGCGCCGCTACACTCCCAAGCGGTGCACCGTAGCAGTGTGCCACTGGGCCGGCTCTATTCCAAGCATTTTACTGGTTGTTCAGTTGTCTTAGGTGTCATTTGTTCCTTGCTTTCTGTTTTTCTGGTTTTTTTTTTCTGTGTTTGTTGGTTCCTTAGGTTG
>NW_007726316.1:875180-876759 GCF_000696425.1 Galeopterus variegatus | reverse complement strand
TTAGCCTGCTGGTTAAACTCTCTATTGTGTTTTTTATTTCACTGAATAACTTCTTCAGTTCTGTAAGTTCTGCTACATTTTTTTTTAGGACATTGATTTCCTTGTACACTTCCTCTCTCAGGTTTTGTATATTTTTCTTTATTTCTTCATGCTGTCTAGCTGAGTTTTCTTGTATCTCATTCAGTTTCTTTAGGATTATCACTCGAAATTCCTTGTCATTCATTTCAAGGGCTTCTTGTTCTATAGGATCTAGAGTTTGAGCTTTATTAACTTTTGGTGGTGTATTTTCTTGGTTTTTTGCATTTCTGGTATCTTTTTTTGGATGTTTACTCATTTTGGCAGGGAGTTTCACTGTGCACAGGTTTGACCCTCTGGCTAACTAAGGTATGGCTGTGTTTGTCAATTTGGTTTGCCTACTCTGTGACTGCTCAGATGGCCCTTAGTGTTCTATATGTGTGTTTGCCTCGGGACTTGGGCTTTACCGAGAAGTTTCCTCTCTGGTCATCTCTGGGAGTTCTCCCTGTTCCTTGAGTTCTGGCCCTGGCAGCTAGATCCTGTCCTGCCGGCCCGAAAGGGTGTGTGAGATCTGCAAGTCTCCGCCTCGCAATCCAGGCGTTTCCCCTCTCTGTGTGCACACGATGGGGCCTCCCGGAGGGTGCGTCTTTTTTTCTGAGACTCCTCCTCCTTTGCTGGATCCCTCCCCTCTCTGTGCGTTCAGTACAGGGCTGGGGCATGTCTTCTGCAATCCTCATCTCTCAGCCCTGCCCGGCCCTGAAGGGGTCTCAGGCCTCTGCCACGGATACTGTAGGCCTTCCTGCGGCCCTGGTCAAGGTCCTCTCTGGGCCTCCCACTTTCCCCCTGGTATTGCGGCCCCCTGTGTGGTTGAGTTATCTCCCATGCCACGGTGCGAGCACCCTGGCGGAGGATCCCACAGCACACAGTTTCTCTTTGAATCCTCCCGGCATGAGCCGGCTCGGTGCCCTCAGGCTGTCAGCTCTCCAGCAGGTTCAAGCGGGCTCGGGGGCACCCCGGTCAACCCTCTCCCAACCAGAAATCAGTCTGGGGTTTTTACGAACTGAAGGCCACAGAGATGGTATGTGCCTCCCAGAAGCAGGGAGTTTACCTGGGGCTGAAGCCCCAGGTTTGGTGGAGTGACAGTCTGGCCGGGATCCTCTTCCCTGCCCTCCCGACGCTGGCCGGGGGCTACCCACACCACCATCCCCAACAGAGATCCGCGGGTGGAGTGGGATTGGTGGCCGGTCCACAGGCCCCGGGGGGCCCCGCGCTGAGGCACACAAGTGGCATTGCTCAGTGAGGAGCCGTGCCAAGCGAAGATGACTGGCTTGCCCAATCTGAGCCGGCCGGCTCCTCCCCCCCCCAGAGAAAATGGAGGCAGCGGTGGTGCCGGCGCCTAGCCTGGTGTGGTAAGCGGGGGCCGGGCGGGCCTTTGCCCCCCAAGTGGGGCTGGGCTGGGGGTCACTCACAAAGCTCTCGGAGCTGGGCCAGTCCCACGCCTTGCTCTCCATCTCTGTGTCGCCGCTGCCGTCTTTCCTGGCCTTTGTTGCCTTGGGCTGCTCGG
>NW_007726316.1:787100-874978 GCF_000696425.1 Galeopterus variegatus | reverse complement strand
TCACAAAGCTCCCAGAGCTGGGCTGGTCCTGCGCCTTCCTCTCTGTCTCTGCATCGCCACTGCCATCTTTCCTGGCCTTTGTTGCCTTGGGCTGCTCGGTCTCCCGGCGTGGTTGGGGCGCTCTTAGGCATCTTCTTTTGCATCAGCCCTAAAACCTCGAGACTGTAGTTAATTCTTTTCATTGTAGATTAGTTGATCAGTGATTTATTTGTTTTTTGTTGCTCTTGGAAATGCAAATAGTACTCTGGTAGCACAGCACACACTTCTCAGGCTCGCTCTATCCTCTGGCACTCCTGCTCCAGACCCGTCGCCATCTTCCATCTCTTCTGGTATTTTTCTAATTAATTATCTTTTATTAGTGATACTAGCCAGAGTTACTTTATGTTATTTTTAACCAAAACTCCAGAATTTGATTCACTTTATGTTGTTGATGCTAAGAACATTTTGTGGCAAACTGTGGACTGTGTATAATTTCAAAGCATAAAATTACAAAGATACAAAATGGTAATATTTGGTTTAAAAGCATGTATAATCTCTAGCACATATAAGTAAACTGTAAGCATTTCCAAAAATATCAAAGGTTTTGCTTTGGTTCTCATGGGGAGTTTAACAATTACATGTAAGAGAAATCAATGACTGCTAGTAAGCAAATTAATATTTATTTCAAATATATTGCAATTGTATTTTTTTTAGAATAAATAGAAAATACATTCATTTTGTAATATTAGGACATCACTATATACTTTTATATTATTTTATATTTTCAGAACCCTTAACTATAACTTACAATTTAATCCTGACCATGCTGGTTAATATAGTCTCAAATAAGTAATTTCGTGTAAGCACAACTAAAGCACAGAGAAGCATCCTTAAGCCAGGTTTTTAATCAAGATTGTGGCTGAGCCAAGAAAACTCCTCAGCATGTAACTTTTAGGTCAGTGAAATTGAACCTAAATTATAACAACTTCCTTAGAACTTGATAAATACCCTCAGTAAAAATTCAAGGGCATGTAATGCCATGGGAGTTACTTGTCCGAATGTATTTTGACATGACCTAACATGCAAATTGCTCTCTGAAAATCCACGGGGGTTGTGAGTCAAGAGTAGATGTCATGTGTAAGAATTGTAGGCACTACTGTGCCTCCAGCACTGACTTGTTCTTACATTGATAAAGATACTCACATACTCTGTCTTCCAACAGCCAGCATTACAATGGGAAAGTTACCACGTAGATCCCTAAAATAGTTTGCTTTCTTCGTGATTTGGTTTTATGGGCTTTGAAATCATACAGAGGGAAGATAGCCAGATAGGCAGAGGTATCTATGTACCCAGACATTTTATTAATTACTTGGATATAGCCACACAAATAGCAATGTCTTTGTCCTCTCTTTTACCATATATAACTACTCTTACTTTTCTCAGCTTCTGAAGAAAATATCACTTACGGGAGAAGTTCAAGTTCTAACTCTAGTAATCTTATGTAACTGTTCATTTGACTGTGGGAATTCCAGGGTTGTCCATAGATCGACACCCCTCAATCTCTTTATATTCCGTAAAAGCTTTTGCTATGATAATTCTGCATAATAAACAACTCCAAAATCTCACTGGTTCACAAAAAATCTTTATTTCTTGATTATGGATCTTTGGGTTAGCTACAATGGCTGTGTTCCAGGTAGCTTTCAGGTTCAACTGATTTCTCATTCTGGGATCCAGGTTGAAGGGACACCTCCAATCTGTAATGGAATGTTCTCATGCAGATAAAAGAGCATAAAAGGGCTGGCAGAAACTTGCAGTGCCTTTATAAGCTTCTCATCAGAACTACTTCCATTTAAAACTGGTACATTGTCCTTCCGCCCCCCCACACACACATTCCATCAGTCTACTGGCCAAAGTAAGAGACATGGTGAGCCCATCATCAATGGGGTGGGGAAATATTCTACTCTTATGATGAAGAGGAGGAAGAGAGAAATTTTTCTAACCAATGATGCAATCTGTTACATATTTTCTGCCCAAGACACTCCAGAAAACATAATATCCTGCTGAATTTTCAGGTGAGAGCTGGGAAACATAGACAATTGGCAGATTTGAAGTGATAACTTTTCATCAAATAAAAATGGTGATAATTTGGAAGCTGCGTGAGTTTTGGTGAGATTATGAAATGTTAACATTTTAAATGATCAGCATACGTGTAAATGACAAAAACCTAGTCTCAGTCCAGTATCCTGTTTGTTTAGCTTTATTTTATAATAAGGCAAATTTGCCTGACAGTTCCAAAGTACAAAATTATCCAGATTTGAACTGATTAATGGTAACAGCACATAAATTAGTCCTTCTTCAGGGGAACAGTCTCCTCCGTGATACCCTTTTTGTTTACAATGCAGATCCTGAGTGCATGCTGGTGGACATGTCTCTCTCAGCTGCAGAAATGAAGATGTCTTTCACCAACCATATGGCTCTGCTCAAGGACATGAGACAAACTCCACTCTGCATGTTCTTAAATCCAACGTGGTTGTCAAGCAGGGGCTGAATCTTGGTACTTGCTGAACCTCCAGCCTTAATGGAGTCTCTCTGGTAGCACCACACAGAGTCAAAGCTATAGACAGCTCTCTTCCCTTCTTCATCATATCCACCAATGATGTTGTAAACATAGTATGAAAAGAAGTGCTTTGAATACAGGATTGTAGACATCATTGCAGCAATTGCCCTCATAGTCATAGCCCTATTATTGAAATGCTTATGTAGCATTAGTGTTACTTCAATAATCTTTGTCAGGGTAAGACAATTTCCATGAAAACCGCTGCGTCCAATGACTTTGTTAATTTGTAATATTTAGGGATGTCCCAGGTATGAATTGAAAACCCTTCACTCAGTTTAGTGTCAGAAGCAGCAACTGAAAAATCTTCTCTAGCAATTGCCAATATAGTACCTCCGTTGAAAGTGTAGGGCAAAAAGAGCAGCTGTAAAGGGCCTGCAGCGCTGTGTGGCTCTATCCTCAGGTCTCTGCTGGGACCTGAGTTCAAGGCTGCCACTGTGGCTGCATCTCTGGATCCTGCTGTGTCACCTCAGTCCCAGTATCGATTTATTATCTCCACTTAATTTAATGTTTATTTTCTGCAGTATATAACAATGATGTATACCTAAGATATCCTAATGAATACCTTAAATATAACATTTTTGAGCTTGAAATTTGAATAAAAATAAATGATATGTACTCAGTATTTTATCATGCTTTTTCTCTAAAAGATAAAATTAACATTGGAATTCATTTCCTCAAAAAGTGATGCTCTTGTCCCAGGCATCTTTCTTAGAAGTGTGTCAATTGATAGGACATGCATACAAAACTGAAGTTTAGGATGCTGTTGATTGCCATTTTTATTTTTCCCTGCTTTAATTAAAGCTTTCATTGATGATGGAATTATTGGTCCTGAAATGATCCTTGACAATGTCGGAAAAGAACACTTCAACTCATTGTTACATCGTGCTTTTGAACTAGCTAGCAACAAAAGAAAATTACATTGCATTTGACAAGCAAATTTTTATTTGCTGTCTCAAGAAGGTTAACTCAGAAAATAGTAAAATGTCTGTAGAGTCCTAGTTTGCTGACCACTCATCTTTAGCTTTTTTTTTTTTTTTAAAATATGGACTACTACATCTACGACTTTTTTACATTTTTACATATACAGAAAAGAAACAATACTGTTCATTTTCTCTATTTTGTTAGTCAGGAGAATTTTAAAAGTTATTTTATCTCAAGCAACAAATTGTTAAATTTCACTTTTTTAATTATGTAGTGTATTAGTTTTCAATAACAGCTATTTTTGTTTATTAGTTTCGCTGGTTGGTTTTCTTGGATGTTATTATGGCCACTCCATGTCAGCATGCTAATTTCTCAATTGGTAAGCTTAAAAGATATTCTCTGGCTCAAATTTCAATTCAAAACTGCCTCTATCCTCCAATTTCAAGTTTATCATTGTTATTATTGTTATTTCAGTGAATTTCTCTGAACTCTACACATTATCTCCGGAGAATGGAACATTCAAAGCAAAGTAAGGGTTTGCTATTGGATTTGTAGTAAAGCAAGGCAGAATGACTGTGGTTAGAAAAAGATAACTGGCACACCAGTGTATGAAGCTACCAACCTCCTGCTCTCCTCTTCAGAAGCATGTGAAGCAGGATTAGGTAAACTCACATCATCTAAGCTGATAGGTTTCCTCTAATTAAGAAGGAAGCCCCACAAGGCCACAAATGGCCATTTCTATTAGGAAAACAGAAACAGAATAGTTCCATCATATCCTCAGAATACCGTCTTTCTCATGCTCCACTAAATTTATTTAGAACCACAATCTGGGAGCTCAGCATGACCAGTTAGCTTGTCTGACAGATCTAGCAGTAGTTCAGGCTGCATTAGCTGGTTTCCCTAACATAGCTTTAGTCAAAAAGAAAGGCAAGAATGTAAAGTGTAAAGTATGGGGTTTGGGCTGAGATCCTGACATTTCTGCTTTATATGTCTCTTTTTAGCAAACAAGTTGGGGCATGGCTCACAGCTGCAGATTCCAAATGTCTGCCTTGAGCAGCTGTTTAACGTATGAAGTAGAGAAAACAGATTCTAACTTTGACTTTTAACTCTGCCAATGTGTGATCTCGGTTTAATTACTTATCTGTGCCTCAGAGTCCATGTTAAGAGAACCGGTGTATTGATAGTATCCAATTTTTATAGCTGTGATGAGGATTCAATGAAATAATATTTAGAGAAAGCACTTCACATAGAGTTTAAGTGAAAGTAGGCAGTCAATAAATGATTACTTGGAAAGATTAAATGAAATTATAACCTATCCAGGAAGGAAAAACCAAGCATAATAGACGACAGAAATGTTTGGCTCTAAATTATTTTATTTCTCCTAATGAGAGTCAAGTTGATCTAAGTAAAGGGCAACGAACATAAAAAAATATATTCTTGGTTGCCCAACTTTTTGCCTATTAGTATGCTGTTCATGATGACATGAGTGAAATACTTGGAAGGAGTTACAGCTTGTAGGTGTTTCTATTCTGAAAAATAGTGGAAGGACTACAACAGTGCTGTTCAATAGAAATATAATGTGAGCCACATAGGTATCTTAAAATATTTTAATAGCCACATTAAAAAAGTAAAAAAATTAAAATAGTGAAGTTAATTTTAATAATACATTTTATTCAATCTAATATACCCAAAATATTATAATTTCAATGTGTAACTGATGTAAAAATGGTTATTGAAATATTTTGCATTTTCCCCTCTTTCTAAACTAATATATATTTCTATTTACAGCACATGTCAACTCTGACCAGCCACCTTGTAAGTGCTCAATAGTCACATGTCGCTAGTGGCTACCATATTGAACAGTGCATGAGTAAAGGACGGGTAAGATGAGGAAGAAGAGTCGGGATGGAAAATGAAATTAGAAGCTCGTGGTGGTATTCATGTACAACTTGTGATTAAGTACTATGTTTGCAGGCTGAACAATTTCAGAGAATCATTTCCAAGGCTGCTGTAAGGCACATTAACCAAAGCTATAGGTATGCCAATTAAGACAATTTGGTCATCTTACTAAGATATTGATCTTAGGCAGCATTGAGGATGTGTTTTGTTGACTACTTATTAAAATTAGAAGAGGTATAAGAGCTCAAAACTGCTCACTTTTACCATGAAGGGTCTTATAAAAAGGGAAGGCACTTCCTTCAAACAGTTGTTAAAATTTCATTGTATTCTCTCCTAGCCTTATCTTAGTATTCTATTCAAAACCTACCACTAAGTATGGCTCTGTATCTGAATCTATGTACAGTGTGCTGCATAGAGAAATATTGATCGGTTTTATCTTTGTCTCTTAAGAATTCCACATTTTATTGTACTAATGCTTCTTACTGTAACTACTGTATTAAATCAGAACTTTAACATTATGATTCATAAATAGAATGAAACTTGGTGCCCATAAGTCATAGCACTATATTGGAAGTTTAAAGTTAAGATTTATAAACTAACATACTAAATCACAACTTTAAAATTTAGGATTCATTAATGTGCACAATATATAAATCAAAGCACTGTACCTGATTCTTGGAAGTTAATGCAAGTAAATCAGAATTCTGAAAGTTAATAGTAATAAATCAAGAAAATACATTTTACTCGGTAAATTTCTTTTTTAATAGAACACTTCCTGTATTACATAATGGACACCATCTTTTGAAAAATATGAATCTCAAATCTTCTTTTGATAGCCATTTCCAGAATGTCTTTCTTGTTTTATTTAAGTCCATTTCTCTTATGTGAGCATGAAAATATCTGATACAAATGTCTTTTACACAAACTCTTATATTCTTGAAAACAGTAATTAAGTTATTCTACAGGTTTTCTATTTCTATGCTAAAAATACTCACAAAACTTAGCTTTCCTCCGTAGGAGTTATTTTCTTCACTTTTGATCATTTTTAACAAGTGTCTACAGTCTTTTTGAAGGTGATGCGAGGAAACCTGTACAAAATGTTCTTTCATGGTTCCTGTTAAGACTGTGGTGGATGAATTACTTCTAGACCCTCATATGTCATGCCTGTTTGTAACAGTCCATTTACATCTCAGCCAAAGCATCAGGAGCAGCTTTGAGTCTCCCATTGTAATATGTTTTTGTGAGCTCAGAAAAGAGAATTGCTTTACTCTTTTCATGCCCCGATTCCCTGAGTTCTGAGTAGCCTACAGCAAACTGGAGTCTGCCTTTTCCATTCCATCAAAACTGCTCTTATTACAGTTACTGAAGACCTACATGCTACCAGAAGCCAAAACCAATGTTGAGTCCTTGTCTTACATGAATATTCATCAACAATTGTTACTGTTGCCCCCCCTTATCATTAATATCTATTACACCTCTTGATTTTTCTCCTACCTCTTCAGCAGCTCCTTCCAGTCTCTTTTATGGAGCTTCCTGTCCTAACACCTCTTAACATAAAAACTTTAAATGAGTAGTTCTCAACCTGGAGAATTTTGCCCTACAGGGAACATGGGCAATGTTCTGAAGACATTTTTGGTTATCACAACTGGTGGTGGCAGTGCTACAAGCATCTAGTGGGTAGAGGCCAGGGATGTTGCTAAACAACCTAAAATAAACAGGACACCCTCCCACAACAAATAATCATCCAGTCCCAGTGTCAAAAGTGCAGAGGTTCAGAAACCGTAATGTATGCAAACTAAGCATGCATAATTCAAGAGAATGTAACTGCTCTGTGGATCTGAGCCTTTGAACGTTCACTATATATGCTACGTCCTTTGCCTGAAACACTCAGCTCCACAAATCTTCATCCTGCAAGTTCCAGTTAAAGGGTTTGCTCATCCTCCCAAGCATTAATAACCTATCAACATGGTTTTGTGAAACTAACATACATGGGATTCAAAGTCAGAGTGACACTGGTTTGAAACATGACTTTACTAGTAGTGTGTACTTGAGCAAAGTATGTTTTTTGAGCCCCAATTTCTTCTTCTTAGAATTGCGAGACAAAATATAAAATGAACAAGTTTATTATTAGGATTTAATCAGATATCGAAGCAAGGGAAATCTAGTTCTACATTTGTCACCCCACTGACCACTAATATTAACTTGGCTGGTTTTCAGGTTTTCACTTACATAGTAAGTAAAAAAAATAATCTTCCCACATTCTTCAATAAAAAGAATACAAGTACTTGGGCTCCCCATTCCAGACCCACCTAAGATGCTTTTAAGGTCTATTTGCAGGTGAATATAAAACAAGACAACTAACAGTAAAATGTGTCTAATGTCTGTCATGAGCTACACTTGGATAAATGGATTGTTCCAGCAAGAGAATTGTATGACACCTAATACATCTACTTTGGGAAGTATGTTAGCTTATGTGGATTATATAATGAAACATAAGAATTAGCAGTTGAGTTGAGCACACAGGACTAGAATTCTAAAATAAGCAGAAAACAGAACACTATAGGTTATGACAAACTAATACAATGATGGTACAGAAAAGTGATATATATTTTTCTATAAAAAATTTTAAAGTAGTGAAAAGATAGTATTGCAACTAATGTATGAAATGAAAGATAGTGTAGCCATCATCGTGTCTGTGTGTGTTTGCATGCATGTGCATTTCCACTTTCTCTCTTCTTTCCCGTCCAACAGATATTTTTAAATCAGCTAATTTTGTAGCATGGAAGATGAAATATGAGCACTCTAATGCATTGTAATTTACCAGGATTACAAATATAAATTGATCAGAGTGATGTGGAACAGTAAGGAGTACATGTACAAATGTACTTGAAATAATTCTCAAAAACGTGATCATGATTATTTTACTGAAGCTCCCATAAGAAATATTTACTTGGCAATTTTTGAAGCGTTTATTTTATTATTAAATTGTGGTGAATTCAACATTACAGTAAGCAGAGCCATCCTGTCTGCAGTAATGTTCTTGAATCACCTAAGCTATTCCCAGAGGAAATAATGGATGAAAGGAAAACCAAGTAAAAAATAACTTTTATCAGATGTACGGTAAAAGGCTTTTCTGACATCAGGGCATATGCAGATTTCCTTGATAGCCTGACTCCATGTGATTTAGTTTAGTAATTTTTTTTTTTTTTTACTTTCGATGACTTACTTACTCTAAGTAACTTGACATTTGAACATATAATTTTATGCATAAAATTACATAAATTATGTGGAATACTCCATTGATATCATTTTAAGCATATCCCAAGGCATGTCTCTTGCAGAGTTTGGTAACATATATTTGTGATTTTAAGAGAATCATTTGTGATATGAGTTGAGACAGGATTAGTTCTTATATTTAGCTGTATTTTATTCAATTATAAATTAATTTAGGTAATAAAATTTTAAATCATTTATAACATTATTAGGAGAAACTGTCTGAAGTTTTCTGATTTTTATTGTTTAATGTCATTTCTTTTTACCAAATGAGAAAACTTAAAGCATTCTTTCCATTGACATTTAGGCCACTTAATAAAATTGCCTAGTCTAGAAAATAATCTCAAAATATGAAATGATGTACTTCAATATAAATTTATAAAAAGCCTGTATGCAGCAAATAGCATTTTAAAATAAACGATAAACTACATCTAAGGGAAAGAAATCAAATACTAGGAGAGACAACTGGTGACTAGCTTAATAAAAGTTCTCAGAAATGAAAACGAGGAAAATTACATTAGTAGAAATATTGTAAGGAGATATGAATAGGTAATTCAAAAACAAGCAAAATACAGATGGTCAATAATGTAGAAACACACTTACGTCTACAAGTTATCAGATAAATTGTAATTGTAGCAACAATATCATTTATTTTCCAGCCATATGGTTTATTTTTAATGTAATGTTAATACCCATTATTGATGGGCATATGAATAAAAATAAATGATAATTTTACATACTTTGGGGAAGCATATAAATTGATATAACTTTCTAGGGAGAAATTCGTTTTTAAAATAGTAATATCTTTTGACATAGAAAGGTCCTAGGAATTTATCCAAAAGGAAATAATTATAGCCACAAGATGTTCATTTCAGCATGATTTAGTATCCACAATTGGTAACAACCTAAATACAAAAGAAAAGGGAATGAATTGAATAAATTATGATATACCCATGAGAAGATCTACTATACAGCCATAAAAAAGATATCTTAGAAATATATTTGCTGACATAATGAGATGTTCATAATTCATGGTTATCTGAAAAAAAACACACCTTTCAAAAATGAACATCATGATTCTATGTTAGAATCTTTTAGTCAAAAGAATTGCTTAAATTTACATAAGTAATAAAATTTTATTTAATGTTTCCCAGCAAAGTGAGGAGCCACAGTGAACCCTTCTCAACAGATTCCCATTCAAGATTTATGAAAAACCAAGACAGTAGTCCTTCACAACTGAAGACAAAAAAGCAACACTGAGGAATCAGTTATCTCATCATCGGTCCAGAATTAGGCTCCTATTCTCTCATGATTCTGATTTTCTCATCATCCCTCTCTTTCTCTTTCTATGGCTCGTTCTACTCTTTCTCTGTCTTATTCATTATTTCTGTTTCTTTTTCTATGCCCTCTACTTCTACTCTTATAACTGCTTCTGTTTCTTTGTGTGTTTCTCAGTGTGTTTATGTGTATGTCTCAAACAAAACTCACTAAGAGAGAGGATCTTACTGAGCCTAGTAGTTAGCATCCAATATGGCATATGCATACTAGATGGAGTTGTTATGTCAGACTACCTCTTAAGCTCCTGGTCTAGACTTTAGCTTTATTTCATGATCCCAATCGACTTTGTTTAGGACAGTAAACTCATATGACAGAAAGCAAAACAGAAGCCACTCTTGCTTTCCTCAAAAGGGAACTCTAGAACTAGAGGACACTTAATTATCTTTCTGTGATGAAATAATAGAATCAATAGTATAGAATCTATAAAATAGGCCATTTTATATTGTTCATATTTGTGGTTCATTTTTAATAATAAACATTATCATTATCATCCTATAAAGAGAAAAAAGTAAGTTTTGCTTATCATTTCAAATCACTTGGTTTAGTCTCCAACTTAAAGGCTCTTATGTCCCTGTCAGTGATTATTTGTAAACATATCCTTCTTCAAAAGCATCCACTCAATCTCATGCATCATTCTGTCAGCCATTCTTGTTCCCCTTTCTATCCTGTTTCCTCTAAGAACCTTGTAATTGATATTTATAATTTCAGCATCTTCTAAATCCCAAAACATTCCCTTTGTCTACGTACATCATGTATAATTTCACTTTTTCCTAAAAAAAAGTGTTTAGATATTACAGCTAAGTTATTTAATTACTTAGATTGTGTGCAGAATTCAGTAGTACTCAGTTTTGAGGCCATCTGAGCCAAGAGTACTTTACCTTTTTAGAATTTGGTGGTATTTTTCTATCTTTAAATTGTTTCTTTATTCTCAGAAGTTTGGTCTTTCCCACTTGCTTATTTCCTGGCTTCAGAAATAATTCTCTAGGGCTGGCCCGGTGGCACACTGCTACAGTGCAGCACTTGGGAGCACGGCTGTGCTCCCGCCGAGGGTTCAGATCCCACATACAGACCGGTTCCCGCTCACTGGCTGAGCGAGGTGCAGGCGCAACACCAAGGGTTGTGATCCTGTTGCCGGTCCTGGTCCAGTACGGGCGTGACACTGAGTGTTGCGATCCATTGCCGGACACGAAAAAAGACAAAAAAGGAAAAAAAAAGAAATAATTCTCTAAAAATTTTCTTATCTGTAGAGTATTACTTAATGTCTTCCTTAATGTCACCTAAGTCTATATATTTGCATTTCTTAAGCCTGCTGTTATAGTACATTTTCTTTCCTCTCTAGCACACAAGGAGTAGTGAGGGCATTTTTTCCTCTTACTTAACCTTTTCTATTCTATCATCAACTTGATCTCATTCTTTGTAGATGTTCCATAATTCAAGTCATGTTTATTAGTATCCATTTAATGCAAGGTTTTGTACTGGGGCCAATCCCTGCCCATCAGTGGAGAGAAGAAATGAATGTATGTAATTATAATATGGGGAGTAGGGGAAAGAAGAGTATAGGTAGCTAAGGACTATAGTAGGGATTTCAGGAGAAAGTGGAAGAATTAGTGAGATAGGCAGCAAAAGAGGAATTTGAGGAGTACATAAAACATTGATAAGGGGTATTACAATTTTTCTTTTTATCTCATATGGATAATATATATAAATATATTAAAGAAGTCATTTTGAATTAAAATTCATTGAACCAAAAAATATATTAAGATAATAGTGTGGGAAGGGAGTGCAGAAAATCATTCAGGATGGAATACATCATGGCCAAATGCAGCAGAGTGAAAACTAAGTAAGGAAAGATGTTAAGAGAAACCGCTAAGAAGAATCTTCAGGAATACTTTCAGTACAATGCAGAGATACAAATGTCATGTTGCAAGTACGATGTGGCAAGGATTGTTACCCAAGAATCTGAACATTTTAGTAGTGAAAGGAGACAAGAAATCATAATGTAGTGGATAGGTAAATGGCATGACAATGCTCAATAATAAAAATGAGGAATAGAAGGACGATCAGTACCTCTAAGTACAGTGTTATACAGCTCAATGTATGAACTGAGATTTTTTTTTTCCTTTTTGTCTTTTTTCGTGACCGGCAATGGATCGCAACCCTCAGTGTCGCACCCGTACCGGACCGGGACTGGCAACAGGATCGCAACCCTCGGTGTTGCACCTGCACCTCACTCAGCCAGTGAGCGGCCGGTCTGTATGTAGGATCCGAACCTTCGGCGGGAGCGCCGCCACACTCCCAAGCAGCGCACTGTAGCAGTGCGCCACCAGGCCGGCCCATGAACTGAGATTTTTGACGAACTGTTATAAGCACTGTATTACTCAGTTTTCTGTTGCTTATAACAGAATGCCTGAAACTGGTTAATCTATAAAGAAATGAATTTTATTTCTTACAGTTTTGGAGACTGGGAAGTCCAAGGTCCAGGGAGAACATCTGGTGAGGGCTTTCTTGGTGGGGACTCTCTACAGAGTCCCATGATGATGCAGGAAATCACATGATGAGGGTTGAGCAGGAGCACATTTATGCTCCTCTTATAAAGCCACCAATCCACACACATTTCTTATAGGCTATCTTGTCTGGTAGACCACAAGTTACTTGAATGTAGGGACTGTAGTAAACTCATTACATAGCTGTATCCTCAACAGATTGGAGCTTGTCTGGTGCAGAGTTAGTATTCAGGAAATATATGTTCAGTGAATAAGTGAATCTAGTTGATAATAAAACAAATTTAGTCTGTAGGTTAAATATAGTTAAATAATATATTGTTCGAACTCATGAAATTCTGAAAAAGTGTCAGTAACTCTTGCAAATAAAACTGATATCAGTAAAGTTAGTTGAAAGTTGTCATTTACTCCCATTCCCTTCCACATGCCATTATATACCACAATGTAGAAAGCTAAAGACTACATTCTTAGATTCCCTTCAAGCTAGGTCTCTGAATACTAATTAGGTTCCTCCAGTGAGCCCCACTCATAGGATCAAATGGCTTGGATGCCATTTTTCTACTATGGTTGCTGTCACTACTAGCAAAGCATCCATAAAGAGATATCTGATTATGGCCTGACTCAGAGTTTAGGTGACAAGTCATTAGCTCCTGGGTATGAGAGGCATATATGACACAGAAGGTATTAGTACCAACAGCACCTTCATAATCTTTGTGGGATTTTTTTTTGTTTTTGTTTTTGATTTCTTTTTTGTTTTTTATTGGTTATGAACATTCATGAGATACAAAGCTGATTTTTACCTCTTATATACATGATGTTAGGGCCAGATTCATACTGGCAGCATGCCTATTACCACAAATTGCATTTGTACCTCATGTCCCCCACACAATTATCCCCAACCTCCCTCCCCCTCCCCTTTTCCCCCCACTCATCTTTGTAGCCCAAGGAATGTTCTCTCCATTGGCAAGGCCAATGCATTACTGCGGTCTTTCTTTCCTTCATTCTTTCCCTCTTAGCTCACACATATGAGTGAGCACATGTGGTATTTATCCCTCTGAGCTTTGCTTACTTCACTCAACACAAGTTTCTCCAGGCTTATCCATTTTGTTGCAAGTGGGAGAATATTATTCTTTTTTATGTCAGAGTAGTATTCCATGGTGTATATATACTACACTTTCCTTATTCTGTCATCCATTAATGGACATTTAGGTTGGTTCCATGTCTTGGATATTGTGAACAGAGCTGCAATGAACATGGGAGTGCAGGTATCACTTCGACATGATGATTTCCTTTCCTCTGGGTATACACCCGGAAGTGGGATTGCTGGATCATTTGGAAGATCTATCTGTAGTAGTTTGAGAAACCTCCATACTGTTTTCCACAGTGGTTGCACTAATTTATAGTCCCATCAACAGTGCAGGAGTGTTCCCTTCTCTCCTCACCCTCAGCAGCATTTGTTATTCACCATCTTTTTGATTATAGCCAGTCTAACTGGGGTGAGGTGATATCACAATGTGATTTTAATTTGCATTTCCCAGATGAGTAGTGATGTTGAGCATTTTTTCATTTACCTGTTGGCCATTTATATCTCTTCCTTTGAAAAATGTCTATTCAGGGCTGAGCCCATGGCGCACTTGGGAGAGTGTGGTGCTGAGAGTGCAGCAGCGCTCCCGCTGCGGTTTCGTATCCTATATAGGGATGAACGGTGTGCTCACAGCGCTCACTGGCTGAGCGCAGTGCGGCCAGTCTCAAAAAGGACAAGAAAAAAAAAAAAGGAAAAGAAAAATGTCTATTCAACTCCTTTGCCCATTTTTTAATTGGGTTATTAGTTTTTTTATTGTATAATTGCTTGAATTCCTTATATTTTGTGGATATTAATCCCTTGTCAGATGCACAGTTAGCAAAAATTTTCTCCCACTCTTTAGGTTGTCATTTCACTCTGTTGATTGTTTCCTTTGCTGTGCAGAAGCTTTTTACTTTGATATAGTCCCATTTTTTATTTTTTATTTTTTATTTTGTTGCTTGTGCTTTCGGGTTCATGTTCATAAAGTCTGTGTCCAGACCTAGTTCATGAAGTGTTTCACCTATATTTTCCGTTAGGAATGTTACAGTTTCAGTTCTTATACTTGAGTCTTTAATACATTTTCAGTTGATTTTAGTGTATGGTGAGAGATGCATATCTAGTTTCATTCTTCTGCATATGGATATCCAGTTTTCCCTGCTCTACTTGTTGAAGAGGCAGTCATTTCCCCAATGTAGATTTTGGTTGCCTTTGTCCAATATCAGATGGCTGTAAGCCTGATGGGTGTTTTTGGGGTTCTCAATTCTACTCTACTGGTCTGAATGTCTATTTATATACCCTTACCATGATGTTTGGGGTACAATAGCTTTGTAGTATAATTTGAAGTCAGGTTGTGTTATGCCTCCAACTTTATTTATTTATTTTTTTTGCTCAGGATTGCTTCACCTATTTGAGGTCTTTTGTTGTTCCATATTGAAGGGTAAGATTTTTTTTTTCCATTTCTGTGAAGAATGTCATTGGTATTTTGATGGGGATTACATTGAATCTGTAGATCACTTTGGATAATATAGACATTTTCACCATCTTAATTATCCAACCCAAGAGCATGGAATATCTTTCCATCTTTTTGTGTCTTCTTTAATTTCTTTCAGAAGTGGTTTGTAGTTCTCATTGTAGAGGTCTTTCACCTCCTTGGTTAAATTGTTCCCTAGGTATTTTATTTTTTTTAATGACAATTGTAATTAGCCTTACTTTCTTTATTTCTCTTTCTGTTATTTCATTATTTAAGTATATAAATGCAATTGATTTGGGGGGATTTATTTTGTATCCTGCAATGTAGACCTTTTGCTTTAAAAACTTAAAATTGTCAGTGCACTGTATTTGTACTGTATAAAGTACAAATAAAGAAATAAATAAGAATGGCTATCTTTTGTATTATTGACTAGTAGTTTTAAATTCAAGCTATGGTGAATTCTGAAACAATTACCAAGTTCTAAACATTAATTAATGATATATGATCATTTTAAATGGAATAAAAGCAATCACACAAAGCTAGCATAGAATCACTAAAAGAACATCATGGCAAACTTACATTAATTGTTATTAGATAGACTTTACACTAGAAAGTGAGTAGAATCCCGCACTAGTAGTGAACTTAGATTTATTGAAGCATTTATCAACACTCCCTCATATGACCATCTCTCAGAATCCTGTCATGTATCCCTCAAGTACACTTGATAACTGTCCTCTATGCTCCTACATCAATTTTTTCATGATGGTGTGATAATTATCATCACTTTAGTTTGCAATTACATTTTTGCACATCTGTCCCTCATCCCCCTATGCTTAAAGCTACTGAATATCAAAAGATATACATATATTATTTATCCATGTAACCCTAAGACCGAGCAAAATACTTGTCACATTTTAGGTGTGTTCAATAAAATTGAATACTTGATATTGAATCAAGTAAACTCATAAATGATTGAAAAATATTAACCTCAAGTGAGCTGACTAATAGATCTATATGAACTGGAAAGAGGTCTTAATTAGAATCCCCCCAGGCTTTTTCATTCTCATTGAGTAATTTTTTTAATCCTAGAAAGAAGTGTTGCCTTATCTTGTGCCTCTGTGGCATAATGTATTAAACTGGTACAGAATTAATTTTTATTCTGCTTTGCAATTGAACTCATCACTTTGTTTCGATGGTGGTCAGCCTCATCAACTCAATTTACAGATTTCTTAAATATTCATGTTTTATCAACCTCTTTTCCACTGCTCCACATCTGCACTATACCCAAGGTGGGTGTGTAGAGTGCCCTTTTTACATGACCATTCTCTTGTATCTAGTTCCCTCCCTCTTAGCTGATTTCTCTGCTGGCTTCCAAGACCCTATGGCAGGTCTTTTTCTAATTTGATAATTAGTAAGGGATCAACAAAAGCTATCATGTGTTGCTTCTCATTTCATCATTTAGAATAAACTGACTTTTTTTTTGGACAACACCCATATACTTAAGACGCCCACATATTTGGAGTAAACCACTGTAAATAGGCGATCAGCAGAAAACAACAGCCTGTAGAACACATTACCAAGAAGCAGCAGGCAGCCAAGTTGTTCATAACTGGGCTACTAGCCACCAATTTAAAGCTTTAATCTGAACACACTTTCACCACACAGAAGTCTGTTTTTCTGTACAATATAAATGGAAGGGGACAAAACACTGCTGCTCTAAGTTATATTAAGTTGATATTTTTAAACACAGTTCTGGCTTTGAGTTGGTAAACATGCTTTGGAAAATGCACATCCAAAAATAACAAAAAAGGATGCTAAAAATAAGAGAACGTATGTAAATATACATGAAAAGGGGTCTTTTCAAAATCACCTCCACCATCACCATCAACCCCTACCTCTGAGATTAACTTGCAATGAATTGGCTCTGGCAGTATTAGATTCAGCCCTTATACAATACCACAGAATGTTTCTCTGTCTTTTAGTTACTAATAATGGTGTCTGCCCCAGAGAAGGTGAGTGACTAAATTCTACCTCATTTGAATGCTGGAGACCCTTTTAAAATTTTGATATTTTCAGTTGTGAGCTGAAAATAAACATTTTCCTCAAAAAGACTATTTTAGAGGTGAGTTACTGAGAGTGTTCTCTTCTGCTAATGATATTCTACCACAGAGCAATGACTATGAGCTTATAATCATAAAAATATTTGATGATGCCTTTTTATCCAAATATCCCAGAGCATTAAAGGAAATAAAAATTCCATCTATTTGCATACTACTTATGATAGCGAATAAAATAAATAAACAGGCAGAAAATTGTTTGAGTTTCTGCATAAAAGATAGTATCAAAATTATTTAAAGGAATATTTCTGATTCCCTGTCACCAAGTCTAAACAAACATGCCATTTTCTATTAACAACTCACATGTGACCTAAAGACTATGTTCTGATATTAGTCTCCAGCCTACTATGTCCCTTTTGCTACTTCAGAAAAATCCTTTCCACATACTACTCGCTTCTTGCCCCGTTTTCCCATCCCTCTACTCCTGAGAGTTCAAAACCTCCTTCCGAGATGTACCTTCACTGAGCTTAACATACAAACCTTTGGGAGATTTCAAAGAAGCCAATAAGCCCATCCTGTGTTGTCCCCATATACACACAAAAAAAATGCGCTTTAAATTAATGGAAAGATCTACTTTGCTGGAGAGAAGAAAGAGAGATGTCATAAATGGCAACTTACTAGTACAAAGGAAGGTCAACACTGTGGTCTGGGAACCAGGCAGCTCTGGACCTGGTCCCACGAGATATGCTTTATGTTACGCTTTGTTTTGTTTCCAAACCGTCAACCCACAGAAAAGAGGTAGAAAACCTTCTTTTCTCAGACAGGCTGCATTCCTGCAGTTTTATTTATTCCATGTGCCACCTGCAGCTGGGAGACTCGCAAAACACGAAGGCCTGAAAAAACCACTGAAGAGTTGATTATGAAGCTCCTGCAGTCTCCTTATTGAGACCAATTGTTCCCTCAGCTCTTCTCTAGCTCTTCTCAGCTCTCCTTCTACCATGCTACTCAAAGTATGGTCCAGTATCAATGGCATTACCTGGAAGCTTGGCCCAACCTCTGTTTTCTAAATCAGAATCTGCATTTTGACAAGATCCCAGGTAGTCCACATCACATTAAAGTTGAAGCAGCACTGGTCTCAAAGTGTGTTCAGCTTTTAACTACACAATTTGGCAAAATGGTCTTCAGACAAGAAGATGACATTTAAGGAACTTTTTAGCTCTAAGAGATTTTGGCTCTATATATTCAAGCCTTAAATTGTGGCAAAGCTTTACAAAACTTAAAATATTTTCGGCTTCTCAATTCTAGACATAGAGTTTTATTTTTTCTTTTTTATACCTTTTCTCTTTTATTGTGACATAATATCAACTTTATTACTGATAAAGTCTTTGGTTAATGAAGCTGAGGTGTGAGAGCCAAACGGACTTAAGACCCCTGGCCCGGCTTCTAACTTGCTCGACCTTGGGACGACAATTTTAAGGATAAACTTTAGAGCAGACGTGCCTAAGGAACACCGCCTCACATTAGGGGAGGAAAGGAGATGAATATACAGTGTTTACAGGAGACTAATCAATTTCCTCAATCAATTTGAAAACATGCAACAATAGCACCATCCTCAGCCAGTAGGGAGAAATGGGTGTGGGGTGTGAGGTTGCTAGGGTTGCTCTGGCAGAGCACTTCCAAGTGAGCTTCCTAACATCTTTTAGGATTGCTTCCCTGTTTTTTTTTTTTTTTTCTTTCATCATTTGTCAATTTATATATTACAATGTACAAAAATCCCATTTCTAGCAGAATGTAATAAGAATTATAAAATCATTTTTACTCAGAAATGTGATAGGAACACACACGCATTATACTTAAGTTTCATGGAGTTTAAAACATCTCTACATACTACATAATACATATTTTTACACTAAGTACGTAATTAATAAAAGTTTCTTGAAATGAACTATTATAGTAAAACTGACATTTAAAAGCTGTTAGGGGGCCGGCCTGGTGGCGCACTGCTACAGTGCGCTGCTTGAGAGCGCGGCGGCGCTCCCGCCGAGGGTTCGGGTCCCACATACAGACCAGTTCCCACTCACTGGCTGAGCGAGGTGCGGGCGCAACACCGAGGGTTGCGATCCCTTTGCCGGTCCCGGTCCGGTACGGGCGCGACACTGAGGGTTGCGATCTGTTGCTGGACACGAAAAAAGACAAAAAAAGGAAAAAAAAAAAAAAAAGCTGTTAGGATATTCTTTTTCAGAGTTTTAAGATAAAGAGTTACAGGATGTCTTGGGCAGATCACAAGTATGGAGTTCAGTTACTGAGGACCACTATGATTTCTAAACCTCTAAGTTGGGCCTTTATTTTGTGAATTAAAAGAATGATGGATGGGGAATGCAGACATTTCAATTTCTGTTCCCAGCTTTGTTAGTTACTGACTGACCTCACCATGGCTGCTGTTTTTCCATCTGTGTCTGAAAAAGGTGGACCAGCTTTGTAGACCTTTCAGATTCCAGACTGTTTTAAAATTCTGTTTCCAATGGCTCAGATGTATAATATTATTAGCTGTATTATACATACAAGAGTGATCATTTTTAGTAGTTATTTTCTTTACAGTTGCTTTGTTTGTTCATTTGCTTTTAATTTTGGAGAACTAGCAACTGCCACTAAGTTATCATTATGGAAGAGGCATTTAGATGATGCCTACATCTTATTAAAAATTCCATCAAAGTTTTACCACCACATTTCCCAAGAAGTGTTCCTTAAAATGGTAATGTGTTACATGTTAAAAAATTGATATCACTGTCAAGTTTAGAAATACTGGGTTAAGCAAGTGAAATAAAGATATCTTTATGCAATGCTAATGAAGGCTTTAGCATGTTGATGAGAATTGAGAATGTACAAGAACCAACATAGAATATACTTGCAAAATTGCCCTAATTTGTTTGGCCATCGAATACTCTTTGGGTGAAATATTCCAAGAGACTGGTGTTGTAAGAGAAATGCTGAGCTCAAAGTGGAAGTTAGAACATATATAGACACTATTTTTCAGGTGGAGCACTTAACAAAACAGGGAGGAAAAAACTATCATAATTTAAATTCACTTATGACTAGAGAAGATTTTTTTGCTCATTTGAGAAAATCTGACCTTTCCCAACATGAAGAAAAGGAAAACCATGGGCAATTTCTTGCCTGCATAAAGGGACACACTGCAGAGGATTTATCCCTGGTGGCTAAACCAACACAATTCCAATATATAAGAAGAAGGATGGCCTGCAGATTCAGGACCTTAACAGTGGAGATATTTTTAGATATAATTCAATACTTGAATTAAACGCAAAACATAGCTGACTACATAGAAGTGTTGAGAGCTCAGCATTTATACTCAAGTAAGCAAATTGCAGAGTTCTGCACCAACATCAAATTCTGAATGCTTTTCACCTAGATATCCTTCTGCAATTCACCTTAAATGGTATAAAATTAAATGTTACATCTTCTCAAATAAAAGTAGACATATGAGAAGGCAAGAGTGAAATTATCGGAGATTAGTAATTTAATCAACATGCAAATTATACTGAGTTTTTATTTTTCATTAAAAAGTACTTTTAGGTAAACAAACATTTATGTCATGCTAAACATTTATGCTCTGTTTCAAAAATGAAGAGTGATTTACAAGAACATCTTCTAAAATGGAATCATGTGTTTTGATGTTTGCAGGGTAAAAAAAATAAATATATATATAAAACTGTTGCCTTAAGGCCCTAAAGACAGACATATGCTTTTGCATACATTTTCACAACTCAGCAGCTGCTCACTGAACCTCTTCCATTTCAAGTTTTCCTGTTGACCACTCTCTTCTGCAAGGCTTCTGTGACTGCCGGATGGAAATATTTATGAAAACATTGGGGCAGCCAGGATCGACCAAGTGTTTTCAAAATATTTGCTTGGCAAAGAGTTGCTGGCAGGCAAAATGTGCTCCTACAAGGGTTTTAGTAAGTGTTTATGCCTCATCAGTGTATTCCACTTGTAAATGTGGGCAGAGACCTAAACTATGATCTCTAGAAGCTTTAAATGAAAAAGCTGAAACTCATTTTGCCTTAGAGAGGCTTTGCACCTGCCAATCCTACCTCTTCTAGATCATTTGAATGGATTCATATACAGACTCCTTTTTTAAGCACCTTTATAATCAAAGACACAAACGGAGAAACTGGAGGTTTCCCATATCTTTTTCAAAGTCAGTGATTTTCCAGAAGAATTGTATTTTAAAAGTGCTAAGAGAAACAATGAGGTGAGTGGGAAGCTGTGTCAGGTTTTCAGACAAGAGGGAAAGCCATAGAATAACTGGACAGATGAGTGAGACAGAGGATTAGGACGGAAATTTAGGCAATACCTACATCATAAAGAACTTTCTAAACAACCTTCAGGAATTTGCAGCATCGTTGAAGTGATTTAAGCAACTCTCTAGTGTGATCTGATTTTTATTTTACACAGGGCCATTTGGTGAGAGCCTGAAGCTGTAGTGGAAACTGGAGCAATACTGGATGTGAACCAAATAGGAGGGAAAAGTTCAGGCAAAAAACAATAATGTTGTATGAATGGAATCATGCAACATACAACCTTTTGAGACTAGACTCTTTCATTCAGCATAATGTTTGTGAGATTCATCCACATTGTTGCTTGTGTCAGTACTTCCATCCTTTTTAATACAAAGTAGTATTTATTGTATGGATGTACCACAAATTGTTTACACCGTATATTTACCAAGTGAAGAGAGTTTGGGTTGCTTCTAGTTTTTGGAGATTATGAATAGACCTGCTTAAACATTCATGTACAGATGGAATTGTTTTGTATCCTAATTATGGTGGTGGTTACACGAATCTATATATGTGTTAAAATTTGTAGAACTGCAGACCAAAAAATTTTAATTTTATGGTATGTTAATTTAAAAATAAAATTGAAGAAAATGATAATGAACTGAATTAAGAAAGTGGCAGTAAGACTAGAGAAGAAAGATTTGAGATAATTCAGAGATTTACTCAACAGATTTATTTGAGTTTTACTAGGAGACTAGGAAATTTCAAATGCGTAGATTTCAGCAGTCGCAGGGATGATAGTGAGCATCATTCATTCATTCATCATTCGTTTTCTAGATTTGATGCATTCGTAAGAAGAAGAACAATAACAAAAAATAAATAAATAAAAAGTATGCCAGATGGCTCTTGGGGAGTTGGTTGTCTCTAATGGTGTTGCTGTTGTCAAGGCATCCTGGGAGAAACACCTTCACAGTTGATGGAAACACAGCTGCCACAACAGCCCATCTGGACTCTGAAACTTGCATGACATGGGCCCAAAAACTTCTTTTACTTTAATAGGCATCCACATATGTGCCTACACTGTCGAGTTTTTTTTTTAAGTAACACTTGGGTAAAGAAATAAAAAGGAAAGATCTTATGTGGAAAAAGCTGCATGCAGCATATGTTCTTTTTGTCCTTAGCTAAGCTGCGTTAGAAACAGTTTAGAACAGTCTTGAGATAACACCCCCTTAGTAACTCCATATGGGTGAGACTTGTTGAACCTGGAATCATATATTTAAAAGGTAATTTGGCAAAAAAATATTTGACACTTTGCCTTTAAAAGGTTAATATACATGGGGGTAAGAGGCTTATTCACTAGGTAAATAACTATAAATGCTGTGAAGGAAAACAGTTGATCAGAACTTTTCAAAGCTAATAACCAGCCTAAGGTAGTTTTTCAGAAGCTCAACAGCATGTGGGTACTATTCAGGAAGGGGAGATATGAGATGGTTGAGGGGATGGTCAAATGCAGGGGCTAGAAATTCAAGTGAAAACCAAGATACACATTTTTCCAAGAATGACTGTGTGGTACATTGATTGCAAAAATATCTCAATTTCTTTACCCCTCTCTCTATCCACTCTTTACAGTATGACTTTGCAGCTCTTCCCATTAGGAACTGAAATTTGTTTCACCAACCACTAAAACCTGGGCAAGGCCTTGCGAGCGGCTTTGACCAAAAGAATGTTGTACACATAATGCTGTGTCAGTCCTGATCCTAAGCCTCAAGAGGCTGAACGTCCTTCCTTCTTTTTCTTTGAAAAATGTCCACTCACCATGTGAACAAGCCTGAACTAGCTTTTCTGAGGAGGATGTGGAACACCCCCCACCCCAGCTAAGGCCTCCCTAGACCAGCCAGCATATAGATCTGGTGAAGTGACATGAGGTGCATGAGCAAGTCCAGCTGAGATCAGCCAAGCCCAGACCAGATCGGCAGAAGACTAAAGCAGCCCCAAAGACTTGCGAGCTAACTTCTTGATATTTCAGGTCACTGTGTTTTAGGATAATTTGCTGCATAACACTAACAGATATAGACCTCACATGACTTCATCTCTACTTGTACTCATATTAGTTTCTTGTTGCCACTGTAACAAATAATCACAAACTTAGTAGCTCAAAACAAACAAATTTATTTTCTTACCGTTCTGTAGATCAGAAGACTGTCATCAGTTTCATTGGGCTAAAGCCAAGGTCTCAACGGTGCTAGTTCCCTCTGTAGGCCCTGGGGGAGAACCCATTTTCTTACCTTTTCCAGCATCAGCTAGATGCCTGTATACTTTGGCTTATGGCCCCTTCTTCCCATCTTCAAAGCACATCGCTCCAATCTCTGCTTCTGTCATCGCATTACCTTTTCAGCTGAATCTGACTCCTCATGTGTCCCTCTTATAAGGACTCATGTGAGTACATCAGGCCCACCTGGATAATCCAAGATAATCACCCCATCTCAAAGTTCTTAACTTTATCACATCTGCAAAGTCCCTTTTGCCATCTAGGTAACATATTAAGATTCTGGGGTTTAGGACATGGATATATTTGGGCACCATTATTCAACCTCCACCCTACCTTTTCCTTGAAGCCACAATAGTTATATTCTTGTTCTCTTTTAAATTAGTAGTAGAAAGTTTACATACTGGAAGGAAAATGAGGTCCAAATACAAGTAAAGCAAGATAGGGGAAAGGAAGAATTATAACATCAGATTCAGTTGGAAGAAAAAACAGCTGAATAATAATAATAGCTATTATATTTGACCCCTTACTATTGCTTGGAAACTGTACTAGGCATGTTATATTTAATTTTAATAATTATTTAATTTTCATAATTATTAAATTATTTCAAGTTAGTTCCTTATTTACTTAAGGCCAAGGCTAAGAAATTTAAACTTGTCTACAGCTTGCAAGTGGCTAACATGGAATGTGACACCAAATCCTTTTGCCCACAAAGCATGTTATCCACTTTGCTTTATTAAAATCTCTCTTACTCCCAAAATTGCAAATTTAACAGTCTACAAACAAGATTTATACCACAGAAAACTCTCAAGGCAATCATAACAAACATCTTCTACCTTTCAGATATTGATGGCTCTACTATAGCTTAATATAAATAGAAGTCGAATGCTTCTTTTGTCAATTTTTAATGCTTCTAGATTTTAGCCTGATAATCTATCAGCAACTAAAAGCACTTCTTCTGATACTTTTGAGCAAACTTTCAAAACTTGTTTTAATTATTCTATGAATCATATTTATTATTATTATAAAATTGCACTTAGATTAACTCAGCTTAATTTATTTTCACCTTCCCCTAATTATTTTTAAGCAACAAAGTTTGGGCTATTTTATGATTTCTATGAAATTTTTACTTTGAGAAGTAAACTTGAATAGTATTTTTGTTAATGAGGAAAAATTGCTACTTCACTGAAAAATATTTCATTTGTAAATGAAAAGTTAAAAGCTTTTCTGACTGGGTATGTGTCAGTGTCAAAGAACACAAAGTGCAATGCATGGTTAAGTGAAGACAATTTAAATATGTGCAAACTAAATGCCACCCTTATTTGAAAGATTTGTTAATAAAATATCAGGCACAAAATTACCAAATACCTGATTTCAGTGTATTGTTAAGATTTGAAGCTATTTTGGAACTTTACAAGATCTGTGAAAGAGAAGATGTTACCTTCTGCTACACTGCAAAGTAAAGCCCACTGATTTACATTGTGGTAGGTTTAAGTGTTTTCACACCTCTTAGTTTATTAGTTTCCTAAGACAGTCATAAGAAAGTACAACAATCTGGGTAACTTAAACACCAGAGATTTATTTTCTTACAGTTCCGGAGGCTAAAAGTCTTAGATCAAGGTGTTGGTAAGGCTGGTTTCTTCTGGGGGCTATGAGAAAGAAACTGTACCATGCTTCTCCCCTAGCTTCTAGTGGTTTGCCTGCAATCTTTGATGACTCTTGGCTTATAGACACATCACTCCAATCTTTGCCTTCATGTTCACATGGCGTTTTCCATTTACATGTCTGTGTACAAATTTCCCCTTCTTATAAGTACAGTTTTTATATTGGATTGGGGGCCGATCCTACTCCAATATGACCTCATCTCAACTAATTACATCTACAACTACCCTATTTCCAAATAAGGTCACATTCTGGGATACTGGGACTTCAACACATAAATGAGGGGAGGAGTGGAGACAAAATTCAACTCATAACACTTGGTGATAAAGAAGTTTCAAAGCTAAAGCTTGAGTATAGCTTAAATACAACAACCCAGAGATAAACATGGATCTACCATAATGGTGAGGGGGAAAAAAAAAGTGCTACACTTGAAAAGGGAAGTGAGATTTCAGAAACAAATTATTTTAATTGGGGCACAGAAGAAACCACAGGAAGTTCAAAGATGGAATTCCAGAACATTTTTATTACATAACAGAAATGTAAATTTATAAATTTGGGGGTATTTAGTTTTATGTGGGCTAAGTAGGATACCCATCTAAACAAAAATGAAAATTAGTAATAAGAAACAGCACGGTGGGAGACATAAATTAATATTAAGATGACTGGCTTATCTATTTATACTTTCCAGACTTCAGTTTTATTTCCTCAAAAATCTATAGCTACCTGTCTATTTTAATTGTAAACAAATCTTCCACTAATTCACAGCACTAAACACAGTAATAGAAGCTCAAAATGTGGGAACTTCATAGAGGAAAAGAATCTTTGATTTGAAAGAAACATGAAAAGATATCTATATCTAGTTCCACCTTTCTTTACTTGCAAAAATTTCTTTAGAATCTCTGTGACAGAGTCAGCTGCCTCTGTTAAAGTTCTTCCAAAGCTCATTGCTGCCAAAGATAAGCCATCTTATTTGTTACAGTTCTTACGCTACTTAGCAAAAATCAGCATCTTTATAAATGTACCCATTGGAACTTATACTGCACTCCGGAATAAATTACAGTAAATATTCATGTTTCATAAAGCAACTCAGAAAGCATCTGAGAACAATGGGCTTGTGTCTATCAGGCTTCTCTCCTGGGGTTAAACACCCTCACTCCCATATGAATGTGTAAGTTTGATAATGTTCCACTTGGTGATATTCTAGGAGTGTCTCCCAATGCAGCATGCAGTGGGACTATCACAATCATTGTTTGGATAGTCTTCTTCAGTGCACACCAAGATTGAAACAGCTATTGATACATTAGATCATATTCTTGGTTTAGTCAAATATACATTACACAAAAGAAATGTTAACTTCAAGAATGGTTGCAATATTGGTTGGGAGCTCTAAATGTGGGAGAATTGCATTTGCATGTTCTGGTCTTTGTAAAATTACCTTAAAAGGCTTTTGGAGAAGATTCATTTGGACGATGGGAAATATAGCAAAGGGACAACTAAAGTGCTGTGCATAATGAAGTAACAGAAATTTTGGTCTAGTCTTTTGGCAGTTCAAGAGGGAGATCTTTAATCCCATTAGGTAACAAAATAAGATTATGCAAAATCAAAAGCAAAAACAAAACTCTAAAATCACCTGGAAATGCTGGCTATAATAGCAACCAACACCATTAATGCATAGTTGATCTCATGAGAAAGAAAGAAAAATTCCCGATCTCAGTTGACAGGAATAAAGAAAAAAGAAAGAGAGTGTAATTGCTTCAGGTGTTATTGCTGCTGCTACTCTGCAAAGAGGGTTATCAGATGCAAAAACCAAGGTCTTTGGTTACTATGTCACATAGAGATAGGAGAGAAAGCCCAGGACCTGTACAAGAAAGGAAGTTGGTAATGAGTCCCCAAGGTATATCCAGGACACTCAAAAATTTGCATCCTTAGTGATAGCGAGTACTAGAAAAAAAAAAAAAAATACTGACCAGCAAAAAAATGTTGCCTGTCTACTTGAATGTTCCCCCAAAAATCCTCTAAATAGTCAAAACCTGTACCTGGGCCAATATAGATTTGGAGAAATAAAAATGAAATTTAAATTTAAAACTTCCTGATATCAAAAATATGGTCAACTAAAAGCACAAGTTTGTGTTCTAAAGTAGATTAGACCCAGCTGAAGTGATAGTGACCTGGAAGCTAGATCTGAGAATATAGAGAAATACTTTAAAAATGAAAAATATAAAAGAATGTTTACAAGTAATTGGAGATAAAATGTATGTCCAACATATATTTTTAGCATATGTTCCAGAAAGGGTAAAGAATATAGAGAATAAGCACTATTCAATATTAGAAGAGAAAATGGCTGAGAGTTTACAATATTGATTACAGACGTTGATTCTTTAAACAGAAAATTATAAGTCCTGAGTACAATAAATAAGTTACTCCACATTTATACAAATAATACGAACTTTCAGACCACCAGTGAAAAGTCTACATATCAATACATGGATGATGAAATTTTAAAAAGCTCGAAGGGATATTTAAAAAATTAAATGCATAGATTTAGAAAAGAAGAAATATCAAATAAGCAGCTACCAAGTATGAATTTTTTTTAAAAAAAGAAAACTTATTAAAACAGAAAAACGAAATTTTAAAAAGCATTAATAAAAGAGAAAAACAGTGGAAAAAACAACAAAATAAATGGTTGGCTATATAAATAGGCTAATAAAATAGAAAAAGGTCTAAAAATGTTACTGCTAATCAGGTTGGAGGAGGGGAGCAGGGAGAGGAATGAGAGAGAGAGAGAAAGAGACAGAGAGAGAAAAGAGACAATACACACCCGATATTAAAAGTAAAATAGAATACATGACTGCAGTTATGGCAGAAATTTTAAGCATATAAGACTAAACCATGAACACAATCAACAGAGTGAAAAGGCAAGATATGGGATGGAAAATATATTTGCAAATCATATATTTGATAAGGGGTTAATAGTTAAAATTCAGTATACACAAATAACACCTAAAAGTCAACAGCAACAACAAAAAACAAAAAGAAACAAAAACAAATTTTAAAATGGGCAAAGAACTTAAACAGACATTTCTCCAGAGATAATATACAAATGGCCAACAAATATATAAAAATATTATCAGCATCACTAATCATTAGGGAAATGCAAAATTTAACCACAATGAGATACTACCTCACACCCACTAGGATGGCTACTATCAAAAAAACAATACAAAAAGTGTTGGCAAGGACATGGAAAAGTTGGAACCTTTGGGCACTATTGCTGGGAATGTAAAGTGGTGTAGCTGCTATGGAAAACACTATGATGGTTTCTCAGAAAAATAAAAACAGAATTACTATATAATCCAGCAGTTCAACCTCTGGTTATATACACAAAGTAATTGAAAGCAGGATCTTAACAAGATATTTGCATACTCATGTTCATAGCAGCATTATTCACAAGAGCTATGAGGTGGAAGCAACCCAAATTTCCATTAATGAATAAAGAGATAAATAAAATGTGTTATATACATACAACGAAATATTATTCAACCTTCAAAAGGAAGAAAATTCTGCCACATGCAACGCAATGAATGAACCTTAAGGATATTATGCTATATGAAATAAGCCAGTCATGAAAAGGTAAATACTATATGATTTCACTTATACAAACTATCTAGACTACTAAAACTCATAAAAACAGAAAGTAGAATGGTGGTTGCCAAGGGCTAGGGGAGAGGGAGAATGGGGAAATGCTGTTTAATAGGTATAGCATTTCAGTTTTGTAAGATGTCCAACTTATGGAGATTGGTTGTACAACAATGTGACTATACTTAACACTACTGAACTGTACATTTAGAAATGGTTAAGAGGGTAAAATTTTATGTTATGCATTTTTTACCACAATAAACATAATAGCTAAAAAGAGTGTTCTTTCAATGGATTACTCTGCTTCTGTTGCTTATAATGGAATACTTGAAACTGGGTCATTTATAAAGAAATGAAATTTATTTCTTAGTTTCAGGGGCTAGAAAGTCCACTGTCCAGGGAGTGCATCTGGTGAGGGCCTCCTTTTGGTAGAAGAAGGGTATCACATGGTGAGAGAATTGCATGAGCAAGTGAGCTCACCTTCTCACTCACTCTCCTTATAAAGCCGTCAGAACCATGCCCATGACAACCCATTAAACTGTCAACCCATTACTCCATGGATGGATTAAACTAGTCACAAGGGCACAGTCCTAGCAATCCAATTACCTCTTAAAGGCCTCACCTTTCAAATGCCATAATAGGATTTCCCACCCTCTTAACATTGTTACAAGGATGGTCAACTTTGCAATACATGAACTTTTGGGGGATACATTTAACCCATAGCAGTCAATAAAGTAAAACCGTGATAAAATAAACAATTTCCTGGAAACAATATAGTGCACTAGAATCAATTCAATAAAAAAAAAAAAATAGAATAGAAACAGAACTGTAACTCTTAGAGAAAATGAATTACCAGTCAACCTAGTAAATAGGTTGGGGAGGGGGAAGAACCAGCCCAAACGTTTCCATGTGAAAGTCTAACAGAACTTTAGGGACTAGATCATTTTTATCTTAGACAAATAGTACCAGAGAATGGAAAAGATAGAAATCACTGAAATCATTTTATCAAGTGAGAGTGAGAGTTTAACCTTCATACCAAAATCAGCCATGGCCACATGAGAAAACAAAAAAATACAGACGAATCTTGCCTATGAAAATACACAGAAAAAATTCAAATATCAGCAAATTAAGTTTAGCTATATATTTTTAAATAATCCAAAAGTTTTAATCAAGTGTTTTATATCAAATATGCAAGGACAGTTTCACATTTCTATCTCAAAAATGTATTATTGAGTCATAAAATTCTGCAGGGATATAAATATATTGATATAATTTTCTAGATCATTAAATGCAGAATAAAAAGCTACATTTTGAGGGGCTCTTACATATGTAGTAAAAGCACAAAAATGTCTTTGAATGGAATACATAATGACTTTAGTAGTACTTTAGTGCAGGAAGAGGGTGGAAGTAGGGGGATTTGAGGCTTCAGTTATATCTATTATTCTTTATTTCATTATAAAAAGAGGATCCAAAACAATAAATAAGATGTCATTCTCTGTTTTTATGGGTTACATGCATGTTTATCATAGAAAAAAAATGTATTTCAATGAAAAACTACACATTTTCTATCGTACGCTCTTCTTAGTTATTGGATTCTACTTCTGCTCATTGTCTTTGAGCTGTTCTGTACTTCTTTATAAGCTGTATAGATAACTGATAGATACATGGCTGAATGAAGGTCAATATTGTCACACTAAATCTCGACAATCTATTAAACTTCCTGTCTGGTAGAGATTTAATTGACTTCCTCTCTCATACCCCAAAATAAAAACCAGTTTTGTCTTCATTTGCAATTCACCTCAAAATTACTACATATAAATTCATACTAATTTGACTTTTCCTTTGAACTGTTTATAACATCTGCCTTGTTCCCTCATAGTATAATGTGGAAAATACATTCTTTAATATTTGTTCACTTTTATAACTGTATGAGAGTCATGATTTTACCTTTTCTAAAAGTTATCTTTGAACACTATTTTTTTCTGTATGTTTGTAATATTTCACAATTCTGAAAAATTAAGTGACAGAGGTTTGAGAAGACCTAAGATCTGAAAGCAGAAGAGGGAGGGATGACAGTTATCCTTTTTTTTTTTTCCTTTTTGTCTTTTTTACTGTCCGGTAACGGAATTGCAACCCTCGGTGTCGCGCCCGTACCGGGGACCGGCAAAGAGATCGCAACCCTCGGTGCTGCGCCCACACCACGCTCAGCCAGTGAGCGGGAACCGGTCTCCACATGGGATCCGAACCCTCGGTGGGAGCGCCGCCGGTTCCAAGCGGCGCACTTCTCCAGTGCACCACCGGGCCGGCCCAGACGACAGTTATCCTAACAGAATGCCCACAATGACACAGCAGGGAGCACTGAGCAGAGTGAGGGATTTTCCAGGAAGAGGATCATGAACAAATTTTGGCACCATAATTTTTAATATTCCATTTGAATTTATTTCCTCTTCTACATTCTGTTTTACTCTCTCCCCATTTTCCCCAAATATTTAGCAAAATAGCTTACTCAAAAGAGTTTAAAAATCTCGTAAGAGTTAGTGGCAAAGTTTGATTGTTCTAGGGTTCTGAATATCAGGCAGAAGTTTGTTTAAAACGAAAAAAGTTAAATATACAAATGGTTGCATTAAAGTAAAGAGCCAGAAATTGAATCCTGAAAGTAAGTGATCTGGTGGACTTCAAGAGATCAGTGGAGGAAATTCTTTCGGTTATGGCTCACCCCTCACGGAGTTTCTTGAAACTCTCAACTAGAATGTTGATTTTCTTAGTGATGTTGTCAACAGTCATTACCTCCCACATAAAGTCATGCATGACCCAAGCATTTTGCTGCACTTCCTTAGTGGTCCAGACATTAGCCTGTCCAAGGAAAATTTCAGCCAATGCATAGTCTGCTGTGGTGAAGTCTTTCAAAGTTTATAGAAAGTCACTGGGCTTCAGCTGACAGGAGTTCAGATCTTGGGGAAAAGGCCAGCTGCAAGACAACCTAGAGTCCCGTTAAGGATCTAGGTAGACAGGTTTTAGTTCTCAGTGACTCCAAGTCAGGTGGGAAGGAGAAAATTTGAAAATAATAGAGACAGTTTGGAGGATTGTAAGCAGATATTGAAGGAAACATGAAGAATCAAAAATCTGGTAAGGTTTGACAATTTGGGCACGATTATAGAATCCAGTCCAATTTTCAGATAGATACCAAAACTGGGTTTTCCACAATGAGAGAAGTCAATAAAATCTCCACCATGCAAAACAGTTTGAGTATCCATCAGTCACCTGTAATTTACAAAGAGGTGCAAAATAGCTCAAAGACAATGAATAAGAATTTGTTTATCCAAAAGGGTATTCCTCAGATAAAGAATAGTTTCCAATTGAAATACAAAATTTCTCTCGATAATCTCCACCCTTTTGATCAAAAATAATGTCAAAGAAATACTATTCTTAATCACAAAATAAGAAGGGTCTCATTAAATTTGGCATAAATATTTAAAGAGGTGCAGCAAGAATGATCATTTATCATATAGAGCTTCTTAAATTTTTTCCTTCCTAGAAATCTTTTTAAAGACCCTCAGATATTTTTTTTCTTTATGAAAAGTATTAATTACATATAATTACACATACAGAGTTATATTTCCATACATGTATACAATGTATGAATGATCAAATCACGGTGATTAGAATATTCATCACTATAAAACTTAATCATTTCTTTGTGATGTGAACATTTGATCTCCACTCTTCTAGCCATTTGATGACATGCAGTAAATCATTGTTAATTATAGATGCCTAACTCGACTGTACATCAATTGAATTTATTTTTCCTATCTAGCCATAATTTTGTGTCCATTAACCAATCTCTCACTTTCCTCCCTTCCCCTTCCCCTTTCCCATCTCTAGTAACCAGTTACTCTCTCAGATTGTACTTTTAAAAGAAAGCCCCTTGAAGCAGAGAAGTCAGGCCAAGAACTCACCATAAGATTCCACTTGCAGTAATTATAGTTTTGGGTGATTTTTCCTTTTCTTGAGTTCCTCAAAATATCTTCTTTTCAGGGCCTGCTAGGAAGCAACCCTCTTTATTCACCTGTAAGTCTGAGGACTCTGTAAGCCAGGTAGCAGGCCAGTTTTCCCAAGAGGGCTTTGTAGGTAGTATTGACTCCATAAAGTCAACCATAGTTCATCAAAAGTTTCTGGTCATATTTAATTATACAAATTTCATTCTCAAATATGACATTCTGGGGCTGAGCCTGTGGCGCACTCGGGAGAGTGCGGCGCTGGGAGCGTAGCAACGCTCCCGCTGCGGGTTCGGATCCTATATAGGACTGGCCGGTGCGTGCGCTCGCTGGCTGAGCGCGGTGTGGGCGAGACCACACCAAGGGTTGCGATCCCCTTACCAGTCACGAAAAAAAGACAAAAAAAAAAAAATATGACATTCTAAGCAAGGCCTTGATTGCATTACGAATATTTCCAATTACGTCCTATCATCTAATGCAGGCAAAGCAGTACCAGCATTCTGATAAATAGAAATATATAATGGACAGTGAGGGCATTGATAATTCTCTAGAAACTTCCCATTCTGCATATATTTTCTGAAATATTCATATTTAATGACACTTTACCAGTACATATTTAAACTAAGGAAAGCTAAGCATTTCTTCTGATTTGAAGTTTCCCATCAACTCACTAACAGTAGCATATCAAATAAACTTAATTATTTCAAGCATTTTTCTTTTTATAAGGTGAAAAAACAGATCTTTTCTGATTTTCCAGGGGTCCATAGAAAGACAATTGGATCTGTAAAAAACATCAGTTAAGATTTGATTTTAGGAAGGCAAAATATTAAAAATTGTCAGGAGTTCTGAACGCTTGTTTAAGGTGGGATCATGGGTTACTAAGAAAAAATACTTGGATGTCTATTTACCAAAGTGATAATAAAAGTTTTTAAAAAGTAATATGGGAGGTAAAGACCTTAGTTCTTTCCTAAATGCGAAACCTTTCTTTCGTAAAACATCAAGAATATAATAAAGTCAACACAAACCATAAAAGTTATCTTGACAAGACACAGAATCGTTGCTATCTAGATAGATTACACAGAAGTAAAAAATAACCTTTTACAACCTCTTATTAAGAGCAGATCAATAATCTGAGAAAACTGTGTCATTGTAAAGGAAAGAAAAGCAAATTCTAGCTTTGCATTAGTATAATATCTGATGCTAAAGCTCTTTTCAGTATCCTATATTTAGAAAGTCATCAAATCTTAGCCAGCTTTGATGACAGCAGATAAAATTTCCTTTCCAAAACCTCCTACATTTTCCTATATCCATATATGTACTTATCCTATAACTCGTCAAAGTGGCAAAAATGAACATGTTTATTAGCAAGTCAAAATATCTATAAACTGTTTGTGGCATAAAAAATAAAAAGCAAAGGTACATTAAATTTATTAATCTATGTATCAATATTCTACCTTATGTACAAATGATCTAGGTATCTAATGAATATTTATTAGTTAACTCGATTTAGCATCAATCCAAGACTTTAAGTTACCTAATGCTCATGGAAATTATGTTCAAGACGACATACTAAAAAACATAATTGCTACTGAAACAAAGGTTGTCAAAATAGTTATTTGACTTGTTTAAACACAAATTTACATTTTTCATGACCTTAAGCAGATAGTAGAAGTAATGCTAGCATATTTGATCAATAAATCTGTATAATTTCAGGAAAAGCATTTCCTAGCGAAATAAGAATATATAACTATATTATACTTAACTGTGATAAATCAGAGAAGATAATACTTTTCATTAAACAACATCAAGCTAGTCTCAATTACCAAAGATTTACCTCAACTGTGTAAATCTAAATTCTTAACACATTTGTCAGTTGATTTCTATAAAAACAACTTTTTGAATTAAGCACGTTGAAAGTTTTGGGAGATATATCTCCTTATTTTCTGGGAATTTTAGGAATATTCTAAACTTATAAGTGGGATTTTAAATTTCTATAAGCCAATAACTGTGAGTTCCTTTAATTTAAAATATTTTGCAGACTTATTTATTTATTCATTCACTTATTTATTAGTAATAAATAGGAAATAGGAAAGTAATACATCTGGAAAAAGGAAAATATTGCACACTTATGCTATGAGAGGTAAATTATATGATTTATAGGTATATAAACATACATACATACAAACACAGTCAAAGAGAAAGCTCATAGCTTGTATTCTAAAATTTTAGTCATGTGTCAGATAAACATAGAAAGATAAACCTTACCACTATAGGTATGTACTTCCCAGTGGACATGACATTTCTCATTGATTTGGACTCAAAACAGACAAACAAACAAAAAGACTGAGAAACCAGGTTTGTTTGTAATCTTTCACCCAACACAGACAAGCTCTTTATAAACCATTAGTTCATCTGCAGAGATCATCAGATCATTAGACCAGGAAACCAAAGGAATCTACCACCAAAAATCAAGCAAGTAGTCAAAAGGAATCAAAATTAAATTCTTACCATGGACAAGAGCCTGGAGCACAAGAATAGGAGCCAAACTCATTGTGGGTCTCAGATCTCCAGTAAGGAACAGAGTACAAAGTCTTTGCAAGGCCTTTTTACTTGGTTGAAGTAAATGGAGATCTGAAGGAAGACCCAATCCTATTCGAGTCACATTATCAACCTATGAAAGACAAAATGTACCAGAAAATTAAGGAGATGATTTTATTCAGTCTATTGCAATAGACAGAGCATTAATTAATAAAGAAAATCTCAAAGAAAAGCAGGGAAATCTGGGATTTATGGAAGCAGATAAACAAAGAGGTCATCAGTGAGTCTAATAGGTCTCATGAGGAAGGATAAAGATGGCACAGTCTTATCTGAGTCATTGAAAAAGGCTGGGAGGTGGATCTTATATCAGATATTTAAGAGCAGGATGGTTTGAGGTTAACAATTTCTCAGAACATGAAAGTATGGGGAAATTTCTCAACCATCACTGCTTTCTGTGAGCACAGGGTCACCTTCAACATTGTCACATGAAATCTTTGCAACCTATTAAAATGAAGTCATACAGATATAGATTACTTTTGGCTAGTAATTTCATTTTAATTTTCACTAAAGGTTCATATGTTTCTCTGTCAAAGTAGAAAGGTGTTGTCTAGTATAAAACCACAAATACCTTGATACCAAGACATGTACATGGTTTAAGTTTAAAAAAAAGTATTAGCTTATCCATGTGCTAAACTCTTCATTTTTTTCCATTTCTTTATTCACAAATTCTCGTCTACTCTGACCAATATTTAGATTTACAATTTCTTAGCATGGTTGGTTGGTTTTTTTGTGGTTAACAGAAAAAATACTTTCATTCATGTATGTAAATATAATGCTAGAAAACTCCTATCTTAGCTTTATGACAAAGAAAAACAAGGTATTGTTTCATAGTTGGGAGTCATTCTATAAACATTTAAAAATAAGTTGGCATGTCAAAGATGCATATATAGTTTCTGCCCCCTCCCACATGGACAGTACTGATATTGTATTAAACTACAATTAAATATGTTTTTCAGCCCAATTACCTTTTAATTTGATTACTACTCAAGAAGGATCAGATTTATGCCCTCTCCATGAAACTTACAGAATCACCTAAAGTATTCCATTTTGAGTTGATCCTGGCATATGGCGGGGGTACGGGTCTAGTTTCATTCTTCTATGCATGTATATCTAGTTTTCCCAGCACCATTTATTGAAGAGGCTGTCCTTTCCCCAGTACATGTTCTTGGTGCCTGTTGTAAATCAGTTGGCTGTAAGTATGTGGATTGATTTCTGGGTACCCTGTTTTGTTCCATTAGTCTGTGTGTCTGTTTTTACTCCAGTATCATGCTCTTTTGGTTACTACAACTTTGTAGTATAATTTGAAGTCAGGTACTGTAAGGCCTCTGGCTTTATATTTTGTAAGACCTGAAATTATAAAACCCCAAGAAGAAAACATAGGGAAACCATTTCCAGATGTAGGACTGGGCAAAGACTTTATGAATAAGGTCTCAAAAGCACAGACAACAAAAGAATAAACAACCAGAATTATATAAAAATAAAAAGGTTCTGCACAGCAAAGGAAACAATCAACAGAGTGAAAAGACGGCCTACAGAATGGGAAAAAATATTTGCAAACTATACATCTGACAAGGGTTTATTATCCAGAATATATGAGGAACTCAAACAACTTAACAGTAAAAATACACAAATAATACAATTAAAAAATAGGCAAAGGAGTTGAATAGACATTGTCAAAGGAAGACATACAAATGGCTGATACGTACACAAGAAAATGCTCAACATGACTATTTGTCAGGGAAATACAAATCAAAACTACATTAAGGTATCGTCTCACCCCAGTTGGACTGTCTATTATCAAAAAGACAAAGAATAGCACTGGCCAACCACCACCACCAACAACAACAAAATTAGAGAGAGTAACAAATGCTGACAGGGATGTGGAGAAAGGGCAACTCTTCTACACTGTTGGTGGGACTATAAATTTGTACAGCCACTATGAAAAACAGTATGGAGGTTTCTCACACAACTACAGATAGAACTACCATACAATCCAGCCATCCCACTTCTGGGTATATAGCTAAAGGAATGGAAATCACCATGCCAAATGGATACCTGCACTCCCATTTATCACAGCTCTATTTACGATAGCCAACTTTTAAAACCATCCTAAATGCCCATTGATGGACTACTGGATAAGGAAAATGTGGGTGGAATATGCATTGGAATACTAATCAGCGATGAAAAAGAATGGAATTTTGCTACATGCAACAACGTGGATGAGCTTGGAGAAAATTATCTTAAGTGAAACAAGCCAGGCAGAGAGGGAAAATACTTCTGTGCTGATATTGATTATTCTTTGGAGATGATATCAGCTTTAAGATAGTTTTTGACCTGCATTTCCTTAAAGTATTAATGTTAAGTAGGGCTGGTAGAAATGCCATTAGGAGTATATTCTGAGGGGCAGTTTGGCTCCAGAAATAAAATGGGTAGTCACTGAATCAACCAAGAAGACTCTTACCAGACACTGAATCTGCTGGTGCCTGATCCTGGACTTCCCAGACTCTAGAAGTATGAGAAATAAATTTCTGTGGAGGGAGGGAGGGAGGGAGGGAGGGAGAGAGGGAAAGGAAGAAAAAGGAAAAGAAAGAAAGACCACAATAATATGCTGAACTATCAGAGGGAGAAAACAGAACTGTGGTTACTAGAGGTGGGAAAGGGAAAGGAGGAGGGGAGTTAGGGAGAAATTGGTTAATGGACACAAAGAATAATTATATTTTGTAATGATTAATATGCTCATTATTCTGATTTTATCCTCACATATTGTACACAAGTATTGATAGTCAACTCTGTACCCAACAAATATGTATAATCAATTATGTTTTAGTTAAGAAAAAAAAAGGCTCACCTAAGGTGAAATGCTTTTACCTTAAGAGGCCAAGCCTCACTTTTTTCAAAATTTGCAACTTATTCTGGTTCTGAATTACAGAAAACCATTCAGCCCAGAGAAAATAAAACTACTAAAGGCAAACATGTTTTATACCTATACATGTATAATGAAAATTGAATTAATTTTGTTTTGAGATGGTGTTATTTGACAAATTTTCTTTAAATGGGATAATAAGCAAGGATGACAAAAAGTAGGAAGGCAGAGGGTCTAGAAAATTGAAAATATAAACTGGCAGACCTTGAATAAATATGGATATATGAAACTAAAATCCTTATTTTTCATCTCTTCAAATAGTATTTAGCATTATGAAAATATTTTTTACCTATGATTTTTAGTTGACGCTACATGAAGAAATTAACTTCATTTGTGATTAATTTGATTGCATAAAAATCAGTTAAATGATAATTTTTTTTGTCTTCCCAAGATTTTCCCTGGATAAGCAAATTTTAAATTTATGATATTTTATTATCTTCAGTATAAATATATTTCATATGACTCGTGCAATTATAAAGATAGATACATAGTAAAGATCTATTTTTTTTTAGTTAAAAACCTTTTCAACATTTTTTTTTAATTGGCAGTAGCAAACATTAAAAGAGGCCATTTACTAAGGCTCCAAGCATATGGAACAAAAAATGCTAACACATTGAAGATAGAGTATGTTTTATTTTGATAGAACAATTTGTCCATTTCTAGCAAAAGAACATAACATTTGATGCAATTTCAATTTTTAGAATATATCCTATAAGTATATATATGAGTTAACAAAAAAAATGTATGTGGTCTGCAACATTGTATATAGGTAGAGAAAAAATTACATAAATTACCCCAAAATAGGGCAGATGAAGTAATTACTATTATATCTATTAAATGGAGTGGTATGAAGCATTAAGAAAAATGAACATCATAGTTTGTTCAGGCTGAGGCTGCTATAACAAAATATCATAAACTGGGTGGCGAATAACAACAAACATTTCTTTCTCACAGATCTGGCAGCTAGGAAGTCCAAGATCAAGGCTCTGGCAGATTCAGTTTCTGTTGAGGGCACAAACATTTTTTTATTTTCCAAGATACAATGTGGTTGATTATTGTGGCCAATTACGGAAACCTCCTCCCCTCCTCTTTCTCTCCCTCCCACCCAGAAACCTCAAATCTGTTCGCTTGTCATATCAACTGCAAGGAATTGTAATTTTTGTATCTTCTTCCCTCCCCCACCCCAGGTTTTTTTTGTGTATTTATTTATTTATTTTTAGCTCCCACAAATAAGTGAGAACATGTGATATTTTTCTTTCTGTGCCTGACTTGTTTCACTTAATATAATTCTCTCTAGGTCCATCCATGTCATTGTAAATGACAGTATTTCATTCTTTTTTATAGTTGACTAGTATTCCATTATGTTGATATACCACATTTTCCATATCTACTCATGTGATGATGGACATTTGGGCTGGTTCCAACTCTTGGCTATTGTAAAGAGTGTTGCACTGAACATTGGGGAACAGGAATGCCTTCGACTTGATGATTTCCATTCCTCCGGGTATATTCCCAGCAGAGGGATCGCTGGGTCATATGGTAAATCTATCTGCAATTGTTTGAGGAACCTCCATACCATTTTCTATAGAGGTTGTACCATTTTTCAGTCCCACCAACAACGTATGAGAGTTCCTTTTTATCATCAACCACACCAGCATTTATCATTCACAGTCTTTTGGATATTAGCCATGCTAACTGGGGAGAAATGGTATCTCAGTGTGGTTTTGATGTGCATTTCCCAAATGCTGAGAGATGTGGAGCATTTTTTCAAATGTCTGTTGGCCATTCATATATCTTCCTCTGAGAAATGCCTATTTAGCTCTGTTGCCCATTTTTTCCATGGGTTACTTTATTTTTTTCTTGTAAAGTTGCTTGAGTTCCTTGTATATTCTGGATATTAATCCTTTGTCAGATGTATATTTTACAAATATTTTCTCCTACTCTATTGGTTGTCTTTTAACTCTGTTAATTGTTTCTTTTGCTGTGCAGAAGCTTTTTAGTTTGATATAATCCCATTTGTTTATTTTTCCTTTGGTTGCCTGTGCTTTGGGGGTCATATTCATGAAGTCTGTGTCCAGTAATACTTCCTGAAGTGTTTTTCCTATGTTTTCTTTAAGAAGTTTTATTGGTTCTGGTTGTATATTTAATTATTTAATCCATTTTGAGTTGACTTTAGTATATGCCGAAAGGTATGGGTCTAGTTTCATTCTCCTGAATATTGATATCCAGTTATCCCAGTACCATTTGTTGAAGAGGCAGTCTCTTCCCCAGTGAATAGGCTTGGTGCCTTTGTCAAATATAAGATGGCCGATGGTGTGTGGGTTGATTTCTGGATCCTCTATTCTATTCCATTCATCAGTGTGTCTGTTTTTATACCAATACCATGCAGTTTTTGTTATTATAGCTTTGTAATATAGTTTTAAGTCATGTAGCGTTATGCCTCCAGCTTTATTTTTTATTTTTTTTATCAGCATTGCTTTGGCTATGCATGGTCTTTTGTTATTCCATATAAATGTCTGGATAGTTCTTTCCATTTCTGATAAAAATGTCATTGGAATTTTGATGAGGATTGCACTGAAATTATATATCACTTTCGGTAGTATCGCATTTTCACAATGTTGATTCTTCCAATCTAAGAGCATGGGATATCTTTCCCTCTTCTTGTATCCTCTCTAATTTCTCTCAGCAGTGGTTTGTAGTTCTCATTATAGAAATTTTTCACATCCTTGTTTAACTCAATTCCTAAATATTTTATTTTTGGGTGGCTATTGTAAATTGGCAAGCTTTCTTGATTTCTCTTTCTGCATGTTCACTATTGGAGAATAGAAATGCTACTAATTTTTGTGTGTTGATTTTGTATCCTGCTACTGTGCTGAAATATTTAATCAACTCCAAGAGTTTTTTAGTATAGGCTTTAGGCTGTTCGATATGTAGGATCATGTCATCTGCAAACAGGGACTGTTTGACTTCATCTTTTCCAATCTGGATGCCCTTTATTTCCTTCTCTTCTCAGATTGCTCTGGCTAGTACTTCCAACACTACATTGAATAGGAGTGGTGAAAGTGGGCATCCTTGTCTAGTTCCTGTTCTTAAAGGAAAAGCTTTCAGCTTTTCCCTGTTCAGGATGATATTGGCAGAGGGTTTATTATAAATGGCTTTAATTATGTTGAGATACATTCCATCAATACCTAGCTTATACAGGGTAATTGTCATGAATGAATGTTGAATTTTATCAAATGCTTTTTCAGCATCTATAGTGATGATCATATGGTCCTTGTGTTTGATAGTATTGATATTGTGTATCGCATTTATTGATTTGCATATGTTGAACCAACCTTGCATCCGTGGGATGAATCCCACTTGATCGTGGTGAATAATTTTACGTATGTGTTGCTGTATTCTGTTAGCTAGTATTTTATTAGCGATTTTTGCATACATATTCATCAAGGATATCGGCCTGTAGTTTTCTTTTTTAATTGTATTTATTCTTGGTTTTGGTACTAGAATGATGTTTGTTTCATAGAATGAGTTTGGGAGATTTGCCTCTGTTGCATTCTTTTGTAATAGTTTGTAAAGAAATGGTGTCAATTTCTCTTTGAATATTTGGTAAAATTCTGCTGTGAATCCATCTGGTCCTGGGCTTTTCTTTGTTGGGAGCCTTCTGATAACAACTTCAAACTCAATTATTGTTATTGGTCTGTTCACATTTTCTACATCTGCTTGGCTCAGTTTTGCTAGCTTGTGTTTGGCCAGAAATTTATCCTTTTCCTCCAGATATTCAAATTTGTTGGCATATAGTTGTTTATAGTAGTCTTGAATGATTCCTTGAATTTCAGATGTATCAGTTGTAATATCACCTTTTTCACTTCTATTTTTTGTTATTTGGATCTTCTCTTTATTTAGTTAGCCGTGCTAGTGGTTTGTCGATTTTATTTATCTTTTCAAAAAACCAACATTTAGATTCATTGATCTTTTGTATTATTTGGGGGGTTTCAATTTCATTAAGTTTTGCTCTGGACTTAATGATTTCTTTCTGTCTGCTAACTTTGGGTTTGGATTGCTCTTGTTTTTCTAGTTCTTTAAGGTGAAGTGTTAGGTTGTTCACTTGCCATCTTTCCAGTCTTCTTAAGTAAGCATTTAATGTGATAAATTTCCCCCTACATACTGTTTTTGCAGTATCCCTCAGGTTTTGGTATCATGTATCATTATTTTAATTATTTTCAATAATTTTTTTGATTTCCTGTTTTATTTCTTCTAGGACCCATATGTCTTGAAGTAGAATGCTGTTTAATTTCCATGTATTTGTATAGTTTCCAGAATTTCGTTTGTTATTAGTTTCTAATTTTAATCCACTGTGGTCTGAGAAAATACATGGGATAAATCCATTTTTTTTGAATTTGTTGAGACTTGATTTGTGACCTAAAATGTGATCTATCCTGGAGAATGGTTCATGTGCTGATGAGAAGAATGAATATTGTGAGATTGTTGGATGGAATGTTCTGTAGATACCTGCCAAGTCCAATTGGTCTAGTGTATTGTTTACATCTTGGGTTTCTCTGCTGATTCTTTGCCTAGATGATCTGTCCAATATTGACACTGGGGTGTTCAGGTTCCCTGCTATTATGATATTAGTGTCTATTTCCTTCTTTAGGTATAATAGGGTTTGTTTTATAAATCTGGCTGCTCTGACATTGGGTGCATATATATTTATGATTGTTATATCTTCTTGATGGATCAATCCTTGTATCATTATGTAGTGGCCCTCATTTTCTCTTTTTATGGTGTTTAGTTTAAAGTCTATATTATGAGATATAAGAATAGCTACTCCAGCTCGTTTTTCATTTCTGTTTGCATGGTAAATCTTTTTCCATCCTTTCACTCTTAGTCTATGTGAGTCTTTATGGGTGAGGTGGGTCTCTTGAAGGCAGCATATAGTTGGGTTCTCCTTTTTAATCCAGTAAGCCAGTCTATGTCTTCTGGTTGGGGAATTTAAGCCTTTAACAATAACAGTTGTTATTGAAAAGTGCTCATTTAATCTTAGCATTTTATTGATTATTGTTTGGACGTCTTAGTTGTCTTTTGTTCTTTTCTTTCTGATTTACTGTTTGTTTTCTGTATTTGTTGGTTTCCTGGATTGTAGATAGCCTTTTTGTTTGTTTTCTCTTCATGGATGCCATTTTCATGATACTAGTGGGTTTTGATTTTTCTTGGGTTTTTATGGCAGTGGTAATTATTTTTCAGGTACCAAACCCTATACTCCCTTGAGAATTTCTTGGAAGGTTTGTCGTCTGGTAGTGAACTCCTACAGTTTTTGTTTGTCTGAGAAATATACTATCTGTCCTTCATTTCAGAAGGACAGCCTTGCAGGGTAGAGTATTCTTGGCTGGCAATCTCTGTCTTTTAGTATTTTGAATATATCATCCCATTTTTTCTGGCTCTTAGGGTTTTTGATGTTAGTCTGATTGGGGCTCCCTTATAGGTGATTTGATTCTACTCTCTTGCAGCTTTTAAGATTCTCTCTTTGTCTTTCAGTTTTGCCAATTTGACTATAACATGTCTTAGAGAAGAACTTTTTAGGTTGAATACGTTTGGGGATCTTTGAGCTTCCTGAATCTGAAGATCTTTGTCTTTTCCAATAATTGGGAGGTTTTCTTCCACTATTTTGTTGAATATGTTTTCAATGCAATCTTTTTCCTCCCCTTCTGGAATACTCAGGACTAAGATATTTGAGTGCTTATAGTTGTCTGATATGTCTCTCAAATTTTCTACAATGCCTTTAATTCTTTTTTTTTTTTTTTTTTTTGTCTGCCTTTGTTATTTCAAACAGCCCATCTTCAAGTTTCAAAGTTCTCTCTTCTACTTCTGCAAGCCTGCTGGTTAAACTCTGTGTTTTGTTTTTTATTTCATTGAATGAATTCTTCAGCTCAGCAGGCTCTGCTACATTCTTTTTCATGGCACTGATTTCGTTGTACATTTCTTCTTTCAGGTTCTGTATACTTTTCCTCTTCTCATCATGTTGTCTAGCTGAGTTTTCTTGTATCTCATTCAGTTTCCTTAGAATTATCATTCGAAATTCCTTGTCAGACATTTCAAGGGCTTCTTGTTCTATAGGATCTAGAGCTAGAAAGTTATTAGCCCTCGTTTCATCATGTTGTCTAGCTGAGTTTTCTTGTATCTCATTCAGTTTCCTTAGAATTATCATTCGAAATTCCTTGTCAGACATTTCAAGGGCTTCTTGTTCTATAGGATCTAGAGCTAGAAAGTTATTAGCCTTTGTGGTGTACTTTCTTGATTTTTCATATTTCTGGTATCTTTCCTTTGATGTTTAGTCATTATGGCAGGAGGTTTCACAGTCCACAGGTTTGACACTATTGTCTGTCTAGGATGTTGCTGGGGTTGCCAATTTGTTATGGCTACCTTAGTGTCTGCTAAGTTGGCCACTAGTGCCTTGTGTGTGTGGTTGCCTCTGGTCTTGGGCCTCTCCGGGGAGCCATCTCTCTGGTCAGCATGCACTCAGCTGGGCTGCTGGGTCACATGGCAGCACTGCAGAGCATGTGGTCTCTGCAGAGCTTCTGCCTCCCTTGCTGGATGTCTCCCTGCTCTGTACACACTGGGCCAGGCTGGGGATCTAACATTTTTAACAATGAATTAAATGTAAGATCATGTGTGGTTTTTTTTTTAAAAACTAATATACATGTTAGATACTTATTTTGTATGTATATTAAAATTTGCTTTTTAGGAAGTGAATATAAAATAGACTGATATTATATTTTTGCACTTCAATGAGAAATTTTTCCACAAATTTCTCAGAGATTCTACCCAGGCTAAATGCATGGTTTCAGGATATAATGGCTTGTGATAAGCCACAGAATTCCCAGAACTTTTTTTTTTCATGACTTCTATTTATGCCTTTGCACTAATAAAACTTTGGCTTCGAAATTTATGAGTGAATAGTGAATACTACCCCTCCCCAGCCAACCTAATTAGTTAATTTAAAATTCTCTCACCTCTTTGGCATAGTGGCCAGGATCCATAAATTTTGTTGTCATGTGATTAATGCAATTAAAAGGACCCTTTTTCTTGCTGTGAAGTAAGTGGCACCTCTTTTTTCCTCCAATTTTCTGGTATTCATCCCACGGGGTGCCAGCCCTAGATTACTTAACAACTTTGTAAAGGCTTCTTCTACTAAAGTGACTTCAGGAAAACATGCTGAATCTTTCTAAGATCAGCAGACTAAGAGTTCTAAACTGTCTTTTTTTATTATATTGAAATGTTCAAATATGTGTCTATTTTTCTTGACATTGAATATCATAGGTCTGTACATGAAGATTATAAAAAGTGTCATGGGACATCTTTCCTAATATGCCACTGAAACTATTAAATATAAAACTATTAAAACCAATTCCAGTTTGTGATGATGAAAAAAGTTCTTGCCAGGAAGTAATAGGGCAGTATTTTATCTATACTAGTGGTTGAATTACAGCTTTGGTAAGAAAAGTCTGTATCTAACATTCAATAATTCAACAATGTTAACCATGTTCCATTTACTCCATGTGAATGGAAGATAGAACTCTACAAAGCATGAGATTTCAGCACTTCCTAAGTCTCTGCTCCTTAGAAATTAATGATCTCCCATAAAAAGGTAGTTCTTAGACAAAGACAAAAAGAGTTTATCAAGTCTTCTGAAGGTAAGAGTGCTTTATAAAATTATCCCCTCCTCATAATGTTAAAGGTATGCTTCTTGTTTGTTTGATAATTAACATTAAACAATAATGTTCAGAAAAAAGTAACATTGTGACATTTGTATGGATATAAAAATTAACATGTGGTAAAGATTTTACCTTATTCAGATGAGGGAGCCGGACAGTTATAACTAGCTGTAAAGAAAAGTCAAAGAGTACAAATTTGTATGAAGTAGAGGAATTGAATTGCAAGTGGAAACACAACTGATTTTTCTAGGAGTAATGGGGTAAGGGTATATGCGTGGGGGGTGTGTGAATTAAATCTCTATCAGACAGCACGTAATTTATATATGCATCCATTATCTATGATTTAAAAGTTGTAAAATAGCTCGAAGGTAAATAATAAAGCTATAATTGGGTAACCTAATAATATTGTACTTTAGACAATGTATAGTTTTCCACTGAAAAATATTTCTTTTTCTACAGTAACTTCCTGATTCTGTTTCTTTTTTATTATTTTCTTACTGGGTTTATAGATCATGTTCCATGTATTGAAGTTAGAATGAAAAGAAAAAATTATATATTCAATACTGGGCTCTAATCCCCTATGTTACTTATTAAACCTGTCATTAAAAGTATAACTACTTTCAAAGATTACAGAAATTTCTCAGCAAATTTTAACAAAAAAGATTACTCTTATGAGCATAATATTGAGCTAAAGAAGCATGACATAAAATAATACATTTAACATGATTACACTTATATAGTTAAAACAAGTAAAATTAAACTATTTTGTTAATTAATGCATGCATATGAAATACAATTATAAGGAAAACTTAAGGACCTAAGTATCATTAAATTCACATATAAGAGAAGTTCTTATTTGAATAATAAAAATAATTCTGCTAATAAATTGAAAAAAATTAAAATACTGCATCAAACTAGACTCCCATATAAACAGCACATGCACCATCACTCTCCATTCTCACACCCAGTCACCATGGTTTCCCTTCATTATTTTATACTATTTCAGATCTTTTGCATGTATGATGCTTCAGTGCTTATGTGTATGGATACAACAGAAGTTTTTCACCCAATCAAGCTAATGCCTTCCGCTTTCCTCACACATAATATGCTAACATTCTAACAGAAATCACTGTTGGGAGAAGGGATATTTTCCCTCTACTTTCCCATGTTCCTTGGCTGGTGCTTGGCAAGTTAGACTGACAAAAGACAGATTAACAAGAGAAATACAAAGAGAAGTTTATTAACATGTGCATCACACATACACATAGGAGGACTCAGAAATGAATAACTCAAAGGGATTGTTAGAACTTGGGCTTATATAGCATTACAAAAGAACAATAATGTTGTAGAGAACTGAAACACAAAGGAAAAGGGTTTTAAGCTTCCAAGGGTGGCAAATTGTGGGAAGGTCAGGGTTAAGGGGGAAATTAATGGAGTAAGGTTTGTTTGTGTACGTCCATCTCGGCGCCAATTTTCCATATTTTTCATGGTCATAAAACTTTCCCGGGAGAGGGGATTTGTAGCAGTTCTCATGTCTCAAAAGTGTCTGCTTTTAATCAGATAAGAGAATCTCTGGGAAGACTTCTTTCTACATCTGTTGAATCTCAAATGCCGTTACTTGAAAATAATCCGTATGCTAAAGTGATATATTTTAGGATGGCGTACTCTGAATCCCTTCATTATGGGGTAAGGGTATATGCGTGGGTGGGGGGAGGCATGAATTAAATCTCTATCAGACAGCACATGAATGAACCCAAACATGTCCATAAATCATTGTGCTGTAGAGTTTTTCTCTGTAAGAGGAGCAGAGACTTAGACCCAGGTATACAGGTAAGGGCCCTAGCATACGTGTTAAATGGAGCCTAGCTGCATATCAGCTTTTAAAATTCATTGAATTCTGAAGAGAATCAAACCCAATATATTAACAACAAGTTGAATTATTTAGAATTTCTCAACATGAATGCTAATAGGATTTGGAGCAGGACAATTCTTTAATATGAACTGTCTATGTCCTAAATATTGCCTAATAGTTAGCATTGTTGACAGTTGGGCACTAAATGACAGTAGCACCCAAGTCATTGTGATATTAAAAAACCTCCCACCCACTTCTTTGGGATTTGTACTACCCCTGGTTTAAAATACTACTCTCTTCATAGCAGCATCATTCACAACAGTCCAGAGGTGGAAGCAACCAAAATGCCCATCAACAGATGGAGGGATAAACAAAATGTAGTGCATACATACAAGCGAATATTATCCAACCTTATAAAAGAAGGAAATCCTGGCACACATTAGAACATGGGTGAACCTTGGGAACATTATGCTAAGTGAAATAAGCCAATCACAAGAAGACAAATACTGTCCTATTCCACTTATATGTGTAGTCAAACTCAAAGAACCAGAAAGTGGAATGGTGATTGCCAGGGACTAGGGGAGAGAAAAAAATGCTGAGATGTTGTTTAATGGGCATAAATTTTCAGCTTTGCAAGATAAAAATATTCTGGAGATTGTCTGTAAAACAATGTGAATATACTTAACACTACTGTACACTTAAAAGATTAAGCATACACTTAAAGTGAGTAACATGAACTTTACACTTGATAATAACTAAAATGATAAATTTTATGTTACATGTATTTATCACAATTTTAAAAATACTACTAACAATCTAATTATATAGAAAAACATTATTTTAGGTATATGACATTATATCGCTTACATAATAGGGTATTGAAATATTAATATTTTATGAATAAATTATGACTAAAATTTGAGGGGAAGAGAATTAATCACACATTTCAAGAAAATTTTCTTTTAAATATATTCTTTACAATGACAGTTGTTCTCTACTTGATAGGGTGGCCTGGAAGAATATTTTTTAAAAGTCCTGGGGGTTTTCTATACAAGTTATTTCACAGAATTTTTGCCAAATAAATGCATCCAGGGCTAGTTCTAAACAGAAATGTGAAGTTATGTTAAAACTAAAATTTATTAACACAACTTTCAGAACTTAAAAGAATAACTAACTGGAATGTAGACTGTAGAGAGACTTGGATAATTATTTTTCATGCCTCAGATCTTATCACAGTTGCTCTCTTACAAGCCCGCTCTGCATGCATCTATTGCTTGTGTAGAAAGTTACTAAAAAGTGAGAGTTCTTTAGGATAAAATTTATTCCTGAATGTATTGTCAGATCCTCCCAACCAGTATTTCATTTAACCAAAGAACATTAAATCTTGAGTTTTCTAGATATCACGATAAAAGAGAGGAATACAATTAAAAACACTAAACTTGCATCACAAGATTCAAATTTACATAGGATTGATTAGGTTAGGTAAAAGTTTAGGCTAAAAGTAAACTAAAGGCTATTAGTACCTGAGTGATATAGAGTCAAAATACCTCCTTAGTGTATGGTGTTACCATATGAACTTGGCCCTAGCATGGTAATACATTATGTTTTCTAAAGTATTTTTTTAATTTGATATATCTGAATCATATTATCCATTAATATCTACCCAAAATGTTTGGTTTTTTACATATTTACTTATTTAATCCTTTATCAGCTCTGAGTGATAGATGTTTTTACTTCTCTATTTATTTATTTATTTATTTTTACTGGAACATAGTTGATTGTACATATCTATGGGATTGACCATTGGATATCAATACCTGTGTGCAATTTGTGATGTTCAAATCTCAGAATAATTACCATTTTCAACATTATGTAATGTAATCGATTTTCTTGGCCTTTTACCCATTTCGCCCTTACCCCCATTATGCTTCCCCCTTTCCCACCTCTGGCAACTTCAGTTCTGTTCTCTTCCTTTGAAAGATCAAAGTATTACTGGGATTGTTGTATCTTTCTCTCTTTCTTTCTTTTTCTGTCTTTCATATTTTAAGCTCCCACTTATAAGTAAGGACATGTTGGGCCGGCCTGTGGCTCACTTGGGAGAGTGTGGTGCTGATAACACCAAGGCCACGGGTTCGGATCCCATGTAGGGATGGCCGGTTAGCTCACTTGGGAGAGCATGGTGCTGACAACACCAAGTCAAGGGTTAAGATCCCCTTACCGGTCATCTCTTTAAAAAAAAAAAAAAAAGTAAGGACATGTAGTATTACTTTTTCTGTGCCTGCCTTACTTCAATTAACATAATTTTCTCTGTATTCATCCACATTGCTGCGAATGGCAGTATTTCATTCTTTTTTATGACAGAGTATTATTACCTTTTATAAATATACCACATTTTCCTTATCCAGTCATCCAATGATGGACATTCAGTTTGGTTCCAACTCTTGGCTATTGTAAATAGAGCTGCAATAATCATGGGAGAAAATATAATCCTTTAACATTATTTCCATTCCTTTGGTAGTGGGACCCAGTAGTTGAATTGCTTGATTATATTTCAGTTCTATCTGTAGTTGTTTGAGGAACCTCCACACAGTTTTCTATAATGACTGCACCAATTTACAGTCCCACCAACAGTGTAGGAAGGTTCCCCATTCTTCACATCCTCACCAGCATTCATTATTCTGTCTTTATGATAATAGCCAATCTAACTGGGGTGAGATATCTCAATGTGGTTTTGATTTGCATTTGCCTGATGCTGAGTGATGCTGAGCATTTCTTCATTTGTCTATTTGCCATTTGTATATTTTCCTTTGAAAAATGTCTGTTCAGCTCCTTTGCACATTTTTTAATGAGATTGCATGATTTTTTTGTTGTTGTTGTTTACTCTTTAGTTGTTTAAGTTCTGTATATATTCTGGATATTAATTCTTTGTAAGAAGCATAGTTCACAAATATTTTTTTCCCACTCTGCAAATTGTCTTTTTACTCTGTTAATTGTTTCTTTTATTGTGCAGAAGCTTTTTAGTCTGATATAATCAAATTTGTTTATTTTTCCATTTGTTGCCTGGGTTTTGGGGGTCGTCTTCATAAAGTCTTTCCCAGTCCTACTTCCTGAATGGCTTCTCTTAAGATTTTTTAAAGGAGTTCTCTAGTTTCAGAATGTATATTTAAGTCTCTAATCCTTTTTGAGTTTAACTTGGAATATGGCGAGAGGTATGGTTCTATTTTCATTCTATGTATGGATGTCCAGTTTTCTCAGCACCATTTATTGAAGAGGCAGTCCTTTACCCAACACATGTTCTTAGTGCTTTAATTGGCTTAAAGTATGTAAGTTGATTTCTGGGTTCTATATTCTGTTCCATTTGTCCATGTGTCTGTTTTTATGCTGGTACCATGTTGTTTTGTAGTTACATTTTGAAGTCAATTGGTGTTACGCCTCTGCCTTCATTTTTCTTTTTTTTTTTTTTTTTTTTTTTTTTTTTTTTTACTGACCGGCAACGGGACCGTAACCCTCAGTGTTGCACCCACACTGCGCTCAGCCAGTGAGCGGGAACCGGTCTCCACATGGGATCCGACCCCTCAGCAGGAGTGCCGCCACACTCCCAAGCGGCGTACTTCTCGAGTGCGCCACCGGGCCGGCCCCATTTTTCTTTTTTTTTTTTTTTTTGTCTTTTTTTACTGACCGGCAACGGGACCGTAACCCTCAGTGTTGCACCCACACTGCGCTCAGCCAGTGAGCGGGAACCGGTCTCCACATGGGATCCGAACCCTCAGCAGGAGTGCCGCCACACTCCCAAGCGGCGTACTTCTCGAGTGCGCCACCGGGCCGGCCCCATTTTTCTTTTTTTTTATTTAATCTTTTTAATTTTTTTTTCTTAAGGTTGTTTTTCTATCATGGGTCTTTTGTTGTTCCATATGAATATTAGGATTGTTTTCTTCTATTTCTATGAAGAATGTCATTGGTATTTTGATGGAGATTGTGTTAAATCTGTAGATTGCTTTGGGTAGTATAGAAATTTTCACAATGTAGATTCTTCCAATCCAAGAGCATGGAATGCCTTTCCATCTTTTTATGTCATCTTAAATTTCTTTCAATGGTGCTTTGAAGTTCTCATTGTAGAGATATTCCACCTCCTTGGTTAACTTTATTCCTAAGATTTTGGGATTTGTGGGGATTTTTGTTTTTGTTTTTGTTTTTGCTGACTATTGTAAATGGGCTTGCTTTCTTGATTGCTTTTTCTGCTAGTTTGTTATTCTATTATAAACATGCTACAGAATTTTTGCGTGTTAATTTTGAATCCTGCAACTGTACTTAAATTGTTTATCAACTCGAAAAGTTTTTTTTGTAGAAGCTTTAGGTCTTTCTATATACAGCATCATGTCACCTGCAAACAGGGACAATTTGACTTCAGCTTTTCCAATCTGGATGCTCTTTATTTCTTTCTCTCTTTTTTTATTGGCTATGAATATTCATGATATACAACACTGATCGTCACCCACCAGGCCCAAGATTTGAAGGCCAGATTCATACAGGAAACATACCCATTACCACAAATAGCACTTGTACCCCATGCCCCCACCCAATTAGTCCCAACCTTTCTTCCCCTCCCCCTTCTCTCCCTCCACTTTATAGCCCAAGGAATGTTCTCTTCCTCTGCAAGTCCAATGCACTACTGTGGTCTTTCCCTCCTCAGCTCCCACATATGAATGAGCACATGTGGCATTTATCCCTCCATGCTTTGCTTATTTCACTCAACATAGTCTTATCCAGGCTCATCAATGTTGTTGCAATTGGGAGTATTACATTCTTTTTTATAGCTGAGTAGTATTCCATGGTGTAAATATACCACATTTTCCTTATCCAATCATTCAATGATGGACATTTAGGTTTGTTAAATGTCTTTGCTACTGGAAGCAGAGCTGCAATGAACATAGGATTGCAGATATCCCATTGACATGATAATTTCTATTCCTCTGGGTATATACCCAGAGGTGGGATTGCTAGATCTTGTGGAAGATGTATCTGTAGTTGTTTGAGAAACCTCCATACTGCTTTCCATAGTGGTTCTATAATTTACAGTCCCATCAACAGTGCCAGAGCCTTCCCGTCTCTCCACACCCTCGGCAGCATTTGTTATTCACCGTATTTTTGATGATAACCAGTTTAACTGGGGTGTGGTGATATCTCAATGTAGTTTTAATATGAATTTCCCTGATGACTGGTGATGTTGATCATTTTTTCATTTACCTGTTGGCCATTTGGATGTCTTCTTTTGAAAAATGTCTGTTCAGCTCCTTTGCCCATTTTTTATTGGGTTATTTGTTTTTTTTTAACTGTATAATTGCTTGTGTTCCTTGTTTATCATGGATATTAATCCCTTCTCAGATGCATAGCTGCAAAAAATTTCTCCTACTCTGCAGGTTGTCATTTCATCTGTTGATTATTTGCTTTACTATGCAGAAGCTTTTTAGTTTGACATAGTCCCATTTGTTTATTTTTTTTTTCTTTTTCTGCTTGTGCTTTTGGGCTCTGATTCATAAGTGTTTCACCTATATTTTCCCTTAGGAATGTTACAATTTCAGGTCTTATACTTAAGTCTTTAATCCATTTTGAGTTGATTTTACTGTATAGTGAGAGGTGCATACCTAGTTTTATTTTTCTGCCTATGGACAACCAGTTTTCCCATCACGACTTGTTGAAGAGGCAGTCTTTTCCCCAATGTAGATTTTTGTTGCCTTTGTCCAATATCAGATGGATGTAAGCCTGAGGGGTGATTTCTGGGTTTAAAATTTTACTCTACTGGCCTGAATGTCTATTTTTATACCAGTACCATGCTGTTTTAGTTACAATAACGTTGTAGTGTAATTTGAAGTCTGGTCATGTTACACCTCTACCTTTATTTTTTTTTCCTCAGGATTGCTTTGGCTTTATGGGGTCTTTTGCTGTTCCATATGAAAGGTAAGATTGTTTTTGTTGTTGTTTTTGTTGTTTGTTTGTTTGTTTTCAATTTCAGAGAACAATGTCATTGGTATTTTGATGGGTATTTCCCTGAATCTGTAAATTGCTTTGGGTAGTATAGACATTTTCGGAATACTAATTCTTCCAACCCAGGAACATGGAATATCTTTACATCTTTTTGTGTCTTCTTTAAATTCTTTCAGAAATGGTTTGTAATTCTCACTGTAGAGATCTTTCACATCTTTGGTTAAATTGATCCCCAGGTATTATATTTTTTTCATGACAACTGTGAATGGGCTTACTTTCTTTATTTGTCTTTCTGTTAGCTGCAACTGATTTGGGGGCATTTATTTTGTATCTTGCCTGATTGTTCTGGCTAGTACTTCTAATATGATGTTAACTAGGAGTGGTGAAAATGGGCATCCTTGTCTTGTTCCTGTTCAATTCAAGATAATAATGGTGTTGGGTTTGTAATATATGGCTTTTATTTTGTTGAGGTACTGTCCTTCTTAATTTGCTAAGAGTATCTTGAAAGGCTGTTGATTTTTGTCAAATGCTTTTTTCCACATCTGTTGAGATCATCATATGTATTTTTCCTTCATTTTGTTGATGTGGTTTATCTAATTTTTGACTTGCATATGATGAACCATCCTTGCATCCTTGGTATAAATCCCACTTGATCATGGTGTATATATATATATATATATATATTTTTTTTTTTGATATGCTACTGTATCCCGATTGCTAATATTTTGTTGAGGATTTTTGCATCTATGTTCATGAAGATACTGTCCTGTAGTTTTCTTTACTTATTGTAGCTTTGTCTGGTTTTGGTATCAAGGTAATGCTGGCCTCATAGAATGAGTTTGGGAGAATGGCCTCTGTTTCAGCTCTTTGGAATAAGTTTGAATAGAACTGGTATTAATTCCTCTTTAAAAGTGTGATAGAATTCAGAAGTAAAGCCATCCCTTCCTGGCTTTTCTTTGTTGGGAGACTGCTGATTACTGCTTCAATCTCATTGCTTGGTACTGGTCTTTTCAAGTTTTCTATTTCTTCTTGGTTTAGTCTTCTTAGTTTGTACATGTGCACAAATTTTCCAATTCCTACAGGTTTTCAAATTTGTTTTGTATAGTTGCTTAAAATAGTCTCTAAAGATTCTTTGTATTTCTTCATTATCAGTTTTAATGCTCACTTTTTCATTTCTGATTTTTGTTATTTGAGTCTTCTCTCTTCATTTTTTAGTTACCCTAGCTAATAGTGTGTCTATTTTGTTTATCTTCTTGAAAAAACAACTTTTTGTTTCATTGATTTTTTGTATCACTTTTTGAGTTTCTATTTCACTTAGTTCTGCTCCAATCTTAAGTATTTCTTTTTGTTTACAGTTTTGGATTGGATTATTCTTGTTTGTCTAGTTCTTTGAGTTTATCATTAGGCTGTTTATTTGAAATCTTTCTGGATCAAGTGCCCCCAGCAATGTTCTTTAAACTTCCTTAGATTTTCATCCTTCAGTTCTCCCCAGAGGGGATAATGTATGCCTTACTTCTATAATTCATGGACATAACATTAGTGCTGGCTTCTCCCTCTTAAACCCCATTCCAAAAAATTAGAAAGTATTATTTTTCTATATCTTAATATGATCTTTTCTGTACTCTTATCATGATTAAATATAATTACTGTTTCAAAAAAAATAAAAGGAAAGGCAGATCTCATTCAAACTTTTCTCCTTATCCATCATAGTTTCTATAACTCACAACTACAATCACTTCCTTCAAAAATGCTATAAATTACCCTGCACTCTCTAGCTCCCCTAGTTACTCACCGAAGCAGCTGAGAATTTCTGGGAAAAATAAAATCCACACAACGTTGCTGAACATTTTTGCTTTAAATTCATAATAACTATCAGAGAAAAGGCAATAAACCCTAATATATTTTCCTGTGAAATTTATTTGTCCATTTTCCAAAATGACCAGTTTACAGATCTTTCTCTTTTTTCAACTTCCTACTCTCATGCCCCAACCCATTCTCAGCTGCTGAGGTTGCCTCCTACTTTATGAATAAAAGAAAAACAATCAGACAGTATCTCTGTCATCTTCTGCATCCACCAACATCCCTAAGCCTTCATTCTTTTTACAAGGTAAAAGCACCTTTATTCCCATAGAAAACAATCACCTCCAACTGAGCACTTAGTGGCATGTAGAAGTCTTCTCAAGGGCAGTTCCTCCACTTCTATTGTGTCATCCCATCAACAGAAAACACATTTTGGGAACTCCCCTCTTATAAAAGGAAGAATTTCCTCCCTTGTTTCCTCCTCCTACAACCAACCTTTTTCTTTGCTCTTCCTCACATAAAAACTTCTCAAATGCATTTGATTTTATATACCTTTGCTTTGTCACCAACCATCCCATTAGCTTATAAAAACTATATTTGCCAAGACTTCTAATTGCTTCCATATTACCTTATTGAAAGGTTCTCATCTTATTACTCAAGTTCTCTGTATGCCTTAACTCTGTTGGCCTTCTTGAAGTAGGTTTACCCTTCTTGAAACTCTTCCCTCTCTGGACTCCACACTACTAGGTTTATTTCATTGTTTGCTCCTCAGCCTCCTTTGCTGGCTTCACCTCTCCCCCTTACCACATGATGCACAGCCTCATCTATGATCTCTTCCTAGACCAGTGGTTCTCGAACTTGGCTGCTTTTTAAAATCACTTAGAGAGCCCTTTAAATATAGGGATATAGGAAACAACCCCTCAAAACTTCTAATTTAATTAGCTAGAGACAGAGCATGGCATTTCTATTTTTAGAAAACTTCCTAGATGATTCCAAAGTGAAGTCAGGGTTGAGGAACACTGTCTTAGAAAATATCCGGGCTCTCAAATTTAAGTACCAGTTATATGCTGATGATTCCAAATAGATATCAGAAACTGGGATCTTTCCCCATCTGCCTATTTGATATTGCCTCTTAGATGTCAAGCATCTCAAAAGAAACATATTCAAAATGGAATTTGTTGTCTTAGTTTTCTTCAATACAGCACAGCCAATCTATCACGTATCACTGACTTCCTATGAAAATATATCTTAAAAGTATCAGTTTTTTCTCCATTTCCACTCTTACTTTCATAATGCAAGCTGCCTTGATTTTATTCCTTGACTACTGCAATAGCCTTTCAACTGGCCTCCTTGCTTTCATACCCCATCCCGCTCTAGTCTGCAAACAGTAAGTAGACTTTTGTTACTGTAAATCAAATCATGCCTCTCCTTTATTTTAATATCTTCTAATTGTTTTACGTTGCCTTTAAAATAAAATACAAACTCCTTGCCATGGATTATAAGGCCCTATATCATCTGTCACAAGGTGCTTCCCAAAGCAATTTTCATATAACATTTTCAAGCACTTACTATGCTCCAATCTTAGTACTGTCTGTTTCACAAACTCTTCATGATCTTTCTTGCCTTAGGGACTTTGCACTTGTTATTCCCTCTGCCCCTAGTTGGCCCTCTCCCATACTTTGTGCTTCATCTGTCTGCTATAAGGCCAAATATAATTTCCTCAAAAATAGCACAGTGTTTAACAACAGTACCTCTGTGTCAAATTACATAGGTTCATATCCCATCTCAATAATTTCTTAATAGTGAGATCTTGGAAGAGCTAAGTAAGCAATCTCTGTCTCAGTATCTGCATATATACAATTAAGATGACAATAATACCAACATCATAAAGTTATTGAACTAGGCTAATCAATGTAAATGGTAAACAGAGAAACACTTGATATATAAGTTTATAAGAAATGTTAACTATTATTATAATTCTCTTACTGTCCTACATAAAGCAGGGTATCTAGTTTATCATCCTAATTTTTTACTTCAAAACACTTATCATCTTCTTTTTCTTGATTAGTACTTTAATTAGTTTCTATTTTTATTCATTTTTATTTTGTGTCCTCCAAAACCATACTCACTACTCCAACCCAGGCCCTGCTAGAATTTATGTCCCATGAAGGTAGGGATCTTATTCGTCTTGCTTAGCACACATGGCACAAGAACAGAAGCTGTCACAGAGTGGGTATTCAGTAAATAGTTGTTAAATGAATGGTGATTAGTATAAATTGACCATACTTTTTATTCATGTTCTGTTTAAGAGAGGAATATGTTGTGGAAATAAAATCAGCATATATCAGTGAATTTAGACATTCTAAGGATCCATAGCTATTTTTCTGGGTGTAAACCTGACCGTGTGCCTTTTTGTAAGGCAAGACTCTGGATAACTCAGAAGTGGAAAATGACATACTATCTACACAGGGAAAAAGCCAGTCTTTAAAAAATTTGCTATACAATTTCCACAAACATGATAAAAACCAATTGTACTTTTTTAAAAAAGATACCTTACTGAAACAAATCCAATTTCTGGTATTCAAAAGGAAGGGTTGTAAAATAATATTGTCATCTGAAAGTGCCAGATCAATTCATTTTTGGATGCAAATTAACTATATGTTCAACCAATCCACAATTATTTTATTGGAAGGGAAGACCCTACAGTTTCTCTTCCTTACAATTTCAATACAAATATAATCTTCACATTTCTTTATAATTCATTTTTAAATAATGTAAAATTATCTTGCTTACCATAACTTTGTCCTAAGAAACCAAATTTTATCCACCTAAAAAAGGATATGAACAGCATAAGGCAAGTTCAAAGGCTTTCAAATGAATACAGAAGCAGTCATGCTGAAGGGGCCTCACATTTCATAAATGAGTTTTCAAGAGACACCATATTCTTTATCATATTCTACCATTTAGTTTGATTGGATTCTAAAAAATATCATATAGGAATTTCAAGGACAAACGCTCTTTTTATTACATTGTAAAAATCCCATTGGTCCATTCCAAAACATCATTCTATAGTTTTATTGAATTTGAAAAAGTAAAATGAAACAGAATAAAATTTTCTTTGTTGCAATGCTAATACTTCAAAAACTGGGCATATAAATTGTCAGCACACCTTACCTTTGAGAATAAGGAATGGCTGCTCTCTTCAGTTCACTTTTTATGTAATAATGTTGAAGGAAGGAGTAGTCTCAGATGCTCATTTATTTGAATCACAATAGCTGCTTAACAAAACTCTAAGAAAAACTAAATTCATGCATGCGTTGTCTGTTCTTACACTGTTTTCTTGGATTCCCAGTGCTCCAGTGATTTCTGCCAAGAGAAAAATCACAAAAAGAGTTTGAATCATATTGCAGAATTAATTTCATTTCAAGGACTTGTCAACTCACTAAAAAGAATGCTGACCTACCTTACGATGAGTTCTGTATTTGTAATAAGTCTTGAAAGGTGAATTAGCTATCTTTGTACAAATTTTAAGTGATTCCGTTATATCAAAGTTGTTTTTAAGAACATTTGGTAGTACCTACAATCACCAGACTTTGTTGTACTACATTGATGCCAATTGGGAAGAGACTGGCTCACATAGATTTGGGTATTAACCGTATAAAAGTTACAATTAAATGTTATTTTGAAATAGCTCACATATCAGAGTAACTTCAAGTGGGTTATTTTTTAAAGCATTTTGAGAAATAAATAGGTAGTATAAAAATAAAAATTTAAATTAAAAATGATATATAAAATATTTGCAGAGTAATATATTATTCACCTGATTCTAAATAATAAGTTAACTATCAAGTTCTTTGCCCACCATTTCTTCTATCTGCTCTTCAGTAAATGTATACTTGAACATCAATATTAAAACATCACAATGTCGATCCATAGCAGGGTTTACACATGGGCAGGTAAGGTAGAAAGATACTAAAAGACACAACCTGCCTCCAAAGACGTATCTCATTTTACTTCATATGAAGCACTGATTACCGGTCATTTAATTAAAGACAATCTCCAGAAGAACTTGAGTACTTCCACATATTGCCTGTTGGAATCACAAAAGTGATTTATCAGTGCTCTAACAAAGGTAAATTTCTCAGATTAGCTAATTTGAAAATCCAGAATACCAATCCAAAATTTATGATGGCATAATAGAGAAGTTTCCATACTGCCTTAGTCCATTGGGGCTGCTATAACAAAATACCATAAGCTGGGTGGCTTATGAACAACAGAAATTTATTTATCACAGTTTTGGAGGCTGGCAGGTCCAAGATCAAGGTGCTGGCAGATTCACTGTCTTATTAGGGTCCTCTTCCTGGTTCATAGACAGTGTCTTCTTTCTGTATCCTCACATAGTGGAAGAGGCAAGGCAGTTCTCTGAGCCCTCTTTTATAAGGGCACTAATCCCATTCACAAGGGCTCCACCTTTATGACCTAAGTACTTCCCAAAGTCCCCACCTCCAAATACAATCACATTGGGAGTTAGGATTACAACATATGATCTTTGGGGGACAGAAATATTCAGTCCACTGCACATGCATTGTATGAAAAGCATAGAGGAAGGTCTACTTGTGCCTGGATCAGTCACAGGGTTTACATCCTACAAAGAAAATGAAATAGAACATTCCAGTCCATGATAATATCTATTGCACAGGTTTACAAGAGCCACTTCTGTGACCTAATTGGAGAAGTCAGTTACTAGATGTGCAGTAGGAGCAAATGTAGACCCAGGAAGGAGGAAAGAAAATATATAGGAAGAAAATCTTTGGTGAGAGGAGGTAATAAAGAGAAACAAAACGTTTGGAAGAATCTAGAGAAGAGCTATTTCAGTAGGAATCTTGTTGACATTACATTTCATTCACAGTACTTAGGGATACTTGGGTACACATCTCTTAATAAGAGATGAATTTTTAGAGGAATAAAGTTACTCAGAGGATTCTGAAGGTTATGCTAGAATAGTGATTCCCAACATTTAACCTATGGATATCCAGAAGGCCTTGAATAACTTCTTCAATAATCTAATTGTAAAATCACCCCTGTATCAAGTAGGGAGCCATGAACAACTTTGCTGTAAGGAACAAAAGTCTGCACAATCAAAAAGGTGAGAAACAACTGCTATGGTGGACATTGAAGCACTAGATGGATGCTGAGCTTAATGGACATGACATTTTTCCCACCCTGAAGTTCTATTCTCAGAATCCAAGCATAAGAGTGTTACATATCTGACATATAAGAAAAGAACTAATTAGGAGCCAAAGAGGGGATTTCTAAAGGAATGTGTGGGCTAGGTTTTATTACACATTTTAGTCAAAATTGAGTTAATGGCTCAAAGTTGCAATCATATCTAAAAGAAGATCAGTTTATTTTCTTGAGCTGATTAAAAAATTGAATTATGTGTTTGTTACGAGTTAGATTGTATCGCCTCACAAATAGATATGTTGAATTCTATAACCCCAGCACCTCAGGTACCTTGACCTTATTTAGAAAGAGGATCATTGAAGATTTAATTAGTTAAGGCTATATAGGTATAGGGTGGGCTCCTAATTCAATGTAACTGGTATACTTATAAGAAGATGGCCATGTGAATGAGACACATAGAGAGAATTCTATGTGACAAAAAAGAGATTGGAGTTATGCAGTTGCAAGTTAAGGACCAATCATTGCCAGCAAAACACCAGAAGCTGGGAAGAAGAAAGGAAGGATTATCCCCTTCTGGTTAAAGAGGCAGCAAGGCCCTGCTGATAACTTGATTTTGGATTTCTGGCCTCCAGAACTGTGACACTACAAATTTCTGTTGTTCTAAGCCACCCAGTATGTGGTACTTTGTTATAGTATCCCTAATAAAACAATACAGCTTCCAATGCCGAAGAAGATGTCTTTGGGCTTTCTACACCAAGCACCTTACTATGTCTTCTTGGATCTGCATTAAATGTGCTTGAGGCTCTAAGAGAATGGAAAATGTAGGGGAGTTATTAAAAAATCATCATTTTCTACATAGTCTCATTTTGCCTAACTCTTCTGCTTTCTCACTCTACATTTCCCAAATTTCTCTAAACTTCTAAATCCTAAACATGGGTTGTTTTTTCAAACTTTTTAAATATGTACTTTTGTGCATATTAATTAATTCATCTAAGTGCCCTGCCATCTGAATTGAACTGGATTTCCCCTCCTCAATCTTACCCCAATTGAGTCTTTTTTTAAGGCTTATTACTTCATATTATTTGTGGAATGAATAAATGAGCAAATCCTATCAAAAATCTATGAGAATTATACAGAAACCCTTACATGAGAAATATTCACTGTTTATAATCCAATGATTTTTAAATAAATAAAGTAGCAAAAAATACTTATTTGAAATTTAAGAAAAAAGGAAAGAAAAAACTAAAATTAAAATGGATAAATTTCTGAACACATGAAACTACCAAGACAGAGCCCAGTAGAAAGAGAAAACCTGAACAGACCAATAACAAGCAACAAGACTGAAGCAGTAATCAGCAGTCCCTCAACAAAGAAAAACCCAAGACCAGAAAGCATTACTTCTGAATTCTATCAGACCTTTAAAGAGGAATTATTACCAATTCTCTTCAAACTATTCCAAAAATTTTAAGTAGAGGTCATTCTCCCAAACTCATTCTATGAGGTCAGTATCACCCCAACACTAAAGCCACAGGAAGGTACAACAATAAAAAAGAAAACTACAGTCAATATCTCTGATGAATACAGATGCAAAATCCTCAACAAAATATTAGCAAATGGAGTATAGCAATACCTCAAAAAATTATACATCACAATCAAGTGAGATTTATCCCAAGGATGCAAGGATGGTTCAACAAATGCACATCAATAAATGTGATACAACAAATCAACAAAATCAAGTCAGAAACCACATGGTTATCTCAATAGGTGGAGAAAAAGCATTTGACAAATTCAACCCCTCTTCATGATAAAGAATCTTAGCAAATTAGGTACAGAAGGAAAGTATCTCAACAAAATAAAAGCAATATATAAGAAATCCACAACCAATATCATCCTGAATGGGGATAAGCTGAAAGCTTTTCTCTTAAGAACAGGAAACAGACAAGGTGCCCACTTTCACCACTCCTATTTAACAAAGTATTGAAAGTATTATCTGGAGCAATCAGACAAGAAAAAGAAATAAAGAACACCACGATTAGAAGAGATGAGGTCAAACTATCCATGTTTATAGGTGACAGGATTTTATATATAGAAAAACCTGAAACTCTACAAAAAACTCTTAGCACTGATAAATCATTTCAGTAAAGTTGCAAGATACAAACTCAACACACAAAAATCAGTAGCATTTTTATACTCCAAAAATGAATTAGCAGAAAAAGAAATCAAAAAACAAGCCCATTTTCAATAGTCATCAAAAAAGTAAAACACCAATGAATCAATTTACCTGAAAGATCTTTATAACATGAACTACAAATCACTGTTGAAAGAAATTAAAGAGGACACAAAAAGATGGAAAGACATGCCATGCTCTTGGACTGGAAGAATTAACATAGTGAAAATATCCATACAACCCAAAAGCTACCTACAGATTCAATGCAATCCTCATCAAAATACCAATGGCAATCTTCAAAGAAATTGAAAAAAATAATCGTAACATTTATATGGAACAACAAAATACCCTGAATAGGCAAAATATCCTTAGCAAAAAAATTTCTTACTTACTTACTTAATTAATTAAAGTTGGTGGCATTACACTACCTGACTTCAAATTATACTACAAAGCTACAATCACCTAAACAACATGGTACTGGCATAAAAGTAGAAACTCAGATCAATGGAACAGAATAAAGAACCAGTAAATTAACCCAGATACTGATAGCCAACTGACTATTGACAGAAACAACAAGAACATGCAATTGGGACAAGACAGGCTCTTCAATAAATGTCACTGAGAAAACTATACATCCATATGTAGAAGAATGAAACAAGACCTGTACCTATTTCCATATGCCAAAATCAAACCAAAATGGATTAAAGATTTACAGATAAGATCTGAAACTATAAATCTCCTAAAAGGACATAGGAGAAACACATTTTAGGAAGTAGGACTAGGCAAAGGATTTATGAATATAACACTCAAAGCACAGGCAACAAAAGGAAAAATAAACAAATGGGACTATATCAAACTAAAAAGCTTCTGCACAGCAAAAGAAACAATTAACAGAGTGAAAAGACAACCAAGAGAATCAGAGAAAATATTAACAACCTATGCATCCAGCAAAGGATTAATATCCAGAATATACAAGGAACTCAAACAACTTAATGGCAAATTAAAAGAAGAAACCTGATTTTTAAAAAAAGGGAAAGGACCTAAATAGGCATTTCTCGATGGAAGACATACAAATGGCCAGCAGACACATGAAAACATGCCTAAAATCATTAACATCAGGGAAATGCAAATTAAAACTACATTGAGATATCAACTCACCCCAGTTAGACTGGCCATTATCTAAGTGTTGTAGAATAACAAATCGCAGCAAGGATGCAGAGAAAGGGGGACCCTCCTACACTATTGGTGGGACTATAATTAGTGCAGCCATTATGGAAAAAGTATTGCTTCCTCAAACAACTACACATAGGACTGTAATATGACCCAGCAATCCCACTGCTGGGTATATATCCAAAGGAATGGAAATCATCATGATAAAGGGATACCTGCACTCCCATGTTTATCACAGCTCTATTTACAATAGCCAAGAGTTGGAACCAACCTAAATGTCCACTGACAGATGAATGGATAAGCAAATATAATATAAATACACAATGGAATACTACTCTGCCATTTAAAAGAATGAAATTCAACTATCCACAGCAACATGGATGAAAATTATGTTGAGATAAAATTACATCAAATGAAATAAACCAAGCACAGAAAGAAAAATACCATGTCCTCACTAATAAGTGTGAAAAACAAAGACCAAAACAAATATCTAACAAAAAAAGAAACAGATAAATGAAAAAGAAAAAAAGATACAACAACCACAATAATTATTTTGATCTCTTAAAAGTAGAGAACAGAACTGAGGCCACAAGAGGAGGCAAAGGGGGAGGCAGATTGGAGGTTAGTGAGAAGTTGGTATAGGGCCACAAAGAATGATTACCATGTATAATATTGAATATGGTAATTATCCCAATTTGGGCATCACATATTGCAGAATTACATATATATATAGAATTGTAAACCACAGACTGGTACAGTTATAATTCAATTTTTCAAACCATCTAAAATGCAAAGAAGAGGAAAGTAAAAGCTCTAAATATTCATAGAAAGACATCAAAAACTTGAATAAATCTAAAGAAACTAGAAAAAGGAAATATAGACAAAATATAAAGAGCTGAATTATTGAAATTAATAAACCAATAGAAATTAAGTTTAATGAAATTATGTTTTTGCCTTTATTAACGTGGTGCATCACATTTATTGATTTGCATATATTGAACCAACCTTGCATCCCTGGGATGAATCCCACTTGATCATGGTGTATAATTTTCTGTTTCTGTTGCTGTATTCTGTTAGCTAGTATTTTATTGAGGATTTTTTCATCTATATTCATCAAGGATATTGGCCTGTAGTTTTCTATTTTTGATGCATCTTTGTCTGGTTTTGGTATCAGGGTGATATTCGCCTCATAGAATGAGTTTGGGAGAAAGGCCTCTGTTTCAATCTTTTGGAACAGTTTGCAGAGAATTGGTATCAGTTCCTCTTTGATGATTTGGTAGAACTCTGCAGTGAACCTGTCTGGTCCTGGTCTTTTCTTAGTTGGGAGCCTTTTGATAACAGCTTCAATCTCTTTTATTGTTATTGGTCAGTTCAGATTTTCTTTATCTTCTTGGCTCAGTCTTGGTGATTTGTATGCATTCAGAAATTTATCCAATTCCTCCAGATTTTCAAATTTGTTGGCATATAGTTGTTTATAGTAGTCTCTAATGATTCCTTGTATTTCTGAGGTGTCAGTTGTAATATCACCTTTTTCGTTTCTAATTTTTGTTATTTGAGTCTTCTCTTTTCTTTTCTTGTCTTACTAAAGGTTTGTCGATTTTGTTAATCTTTTCAAAGAACCAAATTTTTGTTTCCTTGATCTTTTGTATTGTTTTTTGGTGTGTGTTTCTATTTCATTTAGTTCTGCTCTGATCTTAATTCTTTCTTTTCTTCTACTAACTTTAGGTTTGGATTATTCTTGCTTTCTAGATCTTTAAGGTGAAGTGTTAGGTTATTTATTTGCCATCTTTCCAGTCTTCTGAAGTAAGCATTTAATGCAATACATTTCCCCCTTAATACTGCTTTTGCGGTATCCCACAGATTTTGGTATGATGTGTCATTATTTTCATTAGTTTCAAGAAATGTTTTGATTTCCTGTTTAATTTCTTCTTGGTCCCACATGTCATTAAGCAGAATGTTGTTTAGTTTCCATGAGTTTGTATAGCTTTCCGACTTTCATTTATTATTGATTTCTAATTTTAATCCATTGTGATCAGAAAAAATACATGGAATAATTCCAGTTTTTTAAAATTTGTTAAGACTTGCTTTGTGAGCTAACATATGGTCTATCCTGGGGAATGTTCCATGTGCTGATGAGAAGAATGAATATTCTGAGGTTGTTCAGTAGATATCTGCCAAATGCAATTGGTCCAAAGTACTGTTTAGATCTTGCATTTCTCTTGATTTTTTGCCTAGCTGATCTGTCCCATGATGAGAGTGGGGTGTGCAGGACCTGCACTACTATGTTGTTAGTGTCTATTTCTTTTTTTAGATCTAATAAAGTTTGCTTTGTAAATCTAGCTGCTCCAACATTAGGTGTGCATATATTTATGAATGTTATGACTTCTTGATGGATAGATTCTTTTATCATTATATCTTGGCCATCTTTACCTCTCTTAATGGTTTTTTGCTTTAAAGTCTATTTTATCTGATGTAAGAATAGCTACTTCAGCTCATTTTTCGTTTCTACTTGCATGAGATATCTTTTTCCATCCTTTCACTCTTACTCTATGTGTGTCTTTACAGGTCAAGTGAGTCTCTTGGAGACAGCATATTGTTGGGTCCATCTTTTTAATCTAGTCAGTCAGTTTGTGTCTTTTGTAAAAAAAAGAAAAAAAAGAAATTTTAAAAATCAGAATCATTAAAAATATTTTTACAAGAAAAAATAGAAATTTATTACATTTAAAATTAGAATTGAAACAACTTTACAAGAAAAAAACAAGCAACCCAATTAAAAAATGGGCAAAAGAGCTAAGTAGGCATTTCTCTAAAGAAGATATGCAAATGGCCAACAGTCATATGAAAAAATGCTCAACATCACTCAGCATCCGGGAAATGCAAATCAAAACCACACTGAGATACCATCTCACCCCAGTTAGGATGGCCAAAATCCAAAAGATGCTGAAAGATAAATGCTGGTGTGGTTGCGGAGAAAAAGGAACTCTCTTACATTGTTGGTGGGAATGCATAATGGTGCAACCCCTATGGAAAATGGTTTGGAGGTTCCTCAAACAGTTGCAGATTGATCTACCATATGACCCAGCTATTTCACTGCTGGGAATATATCCAAAGGAATGGAAATCATCAAGTCGAAGGTATACCTTTTTTCCAATGTTCATTGCAGCACTCTTCACAATAGCCAAGAGCTGGAATCAGCCCAAATGTCCATCATTGGATGAGTGGATATGGAAAATGTGGTATATCTACACAATGGAATACTACTCAGCTATAAAAACGAATGAAATACTGCCATTTGCAACAACATGGATGGACCTTGAAAGAATAATATTAAGTGAAACGAGTCAGGCAGTGAAAAAGAAATACCACATGTTTTCACTTATTGGAGGTAGCTAAAGGTGAATGAATCAATTCACACACATACATAAACACACACACACACATACACACACACACACTCACACACACTCACACAACAACAAACAAACAGCAACAACAAAAAAAAAACGGGGGGGGGGAGAGGAAGATTTAAGAACCTCAACTTTTTTTTTTTTTTTAAAGCTCTTATAACAAGAAAATGGAGGGGACACATCTGGGTGGGAGGGGGGAGAGGGAGGACGGAGGGAGGTTTTGGTGATGGGACACAATAACTAACTACATTGTATATACTGACAAAATAAAAATAAATAAATAAATAATAAATAAAATAAAATTAGAATTGAGAATGGGGACACAGCTAACATAGTCAAAGAATTAACATAATTATAATTTTATAACACAGGCAATTCTATGACACCAAATTTGAAAATCTAGAGGAATTATAAGATTCCTAACAAAATGTACTGTAAAGCTATAATAACCAAAACAGCATAGTACTAGCATAAAAACAGACATACAGACCAAAGTAACAGAATAGAGAGCCTAGAAATAAATCTATACATTTACAGCCAACTGTTTTATTACATTTTTTATATTGAAATATAATTGATTATACATATTTGGGGATACAAGGTTGAACATCAGTATTTGTGCACAATACATGATGATCAAATAAATATTATTAGCATTTTCATTATTACAAATTGTAATTATTCCTTGTGTCCCTTACCCAATTTCCCCCTACCACCCCCTCCCTCCTTCTTTCTCAACCCCATTAACCATAGATCTTTTCTCTCCTTCTAAAAGTTCGATGAATTATTTTGGTCCTTTTTTTCTTTTTCTTTCTTTCTTTCTTTCATTCGATCTTTTCTTCCTTATTTCTTTTTTTAAATTTTATTTTATTTTATCAATATTCAATGTGGTTGATTAGTGTGGTCCATTACCAAAACCTCACTACCTCCTCCCTCCCAACAACCTAATACCTGTTCACTTATCATAACAACTTCAAGGAATTGTGATTACTGTGTCTTCTTCCCCCCCCCAAAAGATTTATTGTGTATTTATTTATTTATTTTTGGCCCCCACAAATAAGTGAGAACATGTGGTATTTCTCTTTCTGTGCCTGACTCATTTCACTTTATATAATTCTCTCTAGGTCCAACCGTAAATGGCAGTATTTCATTCTTTTTATAGCAGAGTAGTATTCCATTGTGTAGATATACCATGTTTCCATATCCTTTCCTGTGATGATGGACATTTGGGCTCATTCCAATTGTTGGCTATTGTAAAGAGTGCTGCGATGAACATTGGGGAACAGGTATACCTTCAACTTGATGATTTCCACTCCTCTGGGTATATTCCCAGCAGTGGGATAGCTGGGTCATATGGTAGATATATCCACCATTGCTTGAGGAACCTCCATACCATTTTCCACAGAGGCTCCACCATTTTGCAGTCCCACCAACAATGTAGGAGAGTTCCTTTTTCTCTGTAACCTCGCCAGCATTTATCTTTCAGCATCTTTTGGATTTTGGCCATCCTAACTGGGGTGAGATGGTATCTCAGTGTGGTTTTGATTTGCATTTCCTGAACGCTGAGTGATGTTGAGCATTTTTTCATGTGTCTATTGGCCATTCATATATCTTCCTTTTCCCAGTTACAACTGAGGACATATGGTATTCTCTTTCTGTGCCAGTCTTGCTTCACTTAACATAATTCTCTCTGAGCTCAACCATGTTTCTGTGAATGGCAGAATTTCATTCTCTTTCATAGCTGAGTAGTATTCCATTATGTATATATACCACAATTTCTGTATCCTGTCATCCATCAATGGGTATTTATGGTGGTTCCATGTCGTGACTATTGTAAATAGAGCTGCAATGAACATGGGGGGTGCAAGTATCCCTTCCACATGATGATTTCTATTCATTTGGGTATATACCCGGAGGAATTGCTGGATCATGTGGTAGTTCTATCTGCAATTGTGTGAGAAACCCCCATACTGTTTTCAATAATGGCTGTACTATTTTACAGTACTAAAAACGGTGTAGAAGAGCACCCCTTTCTCCACATCCTCACCAATGTTTGGTATTCTCAGATTTTTAACATAGGTCAGTCTAATTGGGGTGAGATGATATCTCAATGTGGTTTTGATTTGAAATTCCCTGATAATTAATGGTGTTGAGCATTTTTTCCTGTGTCTGTTGGCCATTTGCATGTCTTCCTTTGAGAAATGTTTATCCATCCTTCGCCCACTTTTTAAATGGACTCTATGTTTTTTTTACTGTTAGGTTGTTGACTTCCTTGTATATTGCAGATAATAATCCCTTTTTGTATGTATAATTTGCAAACATTTTCTCCCATTCTGTAGGCCGTCTTTTCACTCTGTTGATTTTTTCCCTTGCTATGCAGAAGATTTTAGTTTGATATAATCCCATTTGTTTATTTTCTTTACTTTGTTCTTTGTGCTTTGGGAGTCTTATTAATAATGTCTTTGCACAGTCTTACTTCCTAAAGTGTTTCCCTTATGTTTTCTTATAGTAGTTTTATGGTTTCAGGTGTTATATTTAAGTCTTTAATCCATTTTGAGTTTATTTTGGTAAATAGTGAGAGGTACAAGTCTAGTTTCATTCTTCTGCATATGGATGTCAAATTCTATTGAAGCATCATTTATTGAAGAGGCAGTCTTTCTCCAATGTATGCTCTTGGTTCCTATGTCAAACATCAGTCAGCTTCAAGTATGTGGCTTAATTTCTATGTCCTCTCTTCTGTTCCATTGGTCCCAGTGCACATTTTTATACCAGTGCCATGCTGTTATGGTTATGACCACTTTGTAGTACAATTTGAAGTTTTATGCCTCTGGCTTCATTTTTTTTTTTTAATTTATTACTATTATTATTTACTTTATTATATTTTTATTTTTTGCTAAATATTGCTTTGGCTATTCGGCTTCTTTTGTTGTTCCAAATGAATGTTAGGATTGTTTTTTCTATTTCTGTGAAGAATGCCATTGGTATTTTGATGGGCATTCATTGAATTGATAGATCACTTTGGGTAGTAAGGACAATTTCACAATGTTACTGCTTCCAGTCCAAGGTATGGAATGTCTTTCCATCTGTTTGTGTCATCTTAATTTTTTCAGGAGTGATTTGCAATTCTCATTGTATAAATCTTTCACCTCCTTGGTTAAATTGATTCCTAGGTATTTTTATTTATTTATATTTATTTATTTATTGGCAACATTGAAAATGGGCTTGATTTCTTTATTTTTTTCTGCTAGTTTGTTATTGGAATGTGAAAATGGTACTGATTTTTACATGTTGATTTTGTATCCTTCCACATTACTGAAGCTGTTTAGCATATGTAGGCATTTTTTGGTAGAGTCTTAGGTTTTTCAGTAAATATAGGATCATGTCATCTGCAAACAGGGACAGTTTAACTTCATGTTTTCCAATCTTGATGCCCTTTATTTCTTTCTCTTGTCTGATTTCCTTGGATATTATTTCCATCGCTATGTTAAATATGAGTGGAGAGAGTGGGCATCCTTGTATTGTACCTGTTTTTAAGAGAAAAGCTTTCAGCTTTTCCCCATTCAGGATAATAGTGGTGGTGGGTTTATCATACATGGCTTTTATTAGACCTAATTTGCTGGCATTCTTTATCGTGAAGCTATGTCAAATTTTGTCAAATGCCTTTTCAGCATCTTTTGATATATTCATATGGTCTTTGTCCTTGACTTTGTTGATGTGGTGTATCACATTTATTGACTTACATATGTTGAACCACCCCTGCCTCTTAGGGATGAATCCCACTTGATCATGGTATATAATTTTTCTGATGTGTTGCTACATTCTGATTGCAAATATTTGGTTGAAGATTTTTAATTCTATGATCATCAGAGTTATTCGCTTGTAGTTTTCTTTTTTTTGTTGTGTCTTTTTCTGATTTGGGTATCAGGGTGATGCTGGCCTGATAGAATGAATTCAGGAGAGGAGCCTCAGTTCCAAGTTTTTGGAGAAGTGTGAAGAGAATTGGTATTAATTCCTCTTTAACAGTTTGTAGAATTCAGCATTAAAGCCATTAGATCCTGGGCTTTTCTTTTTTGGGAGACTGCTGATGATTGCTTCAATCTTGTTGTTTGTTATTGGTCTGTTCAGGTTTTCTTTTTCTTCCTGGTTCAGTCTTGGTATGTTGCATGTGTCCAGAAATTTACCCATTCTCTCCAGGTTTTCAAATTTGTTGGTGTACAGTTGTTTATAATAGTCTCTAATTATTCTTTGTATTTCTGCGGTACCAGTTGTAATGTCTCCTCTTTCATTTCTCAATATTGTTCTTTGAGTCTTCTGTCTTCATTTTTTAATTAGCCTAGCTAATTGTTTGTCTATTTTGCTTCATTTATTTTAGTATCTTTTTGTGGATCTCTATTTCATTTAACTCTGATATGGTCTTAATTATTTCTTCCTGTCTACTACTTCTAGGATTGCATTGTTCTATTTTTCTAGACCTTTGAGTTGTAATGTTAGATTGTTTACTTGAAGTCTTTGTATTCTTTTCATGGAAGCATTTATTGCAATAAACTTCCCTCTTAGTACTGCTTTCACAGTATCCCACTGGTTTTGTATTATGTTTGTTTATTTTTATTAGAGAATTTTTTTCGATTTTCTGTTAATTTCTTCTTGGACCCATAGGTCATTCAAGAGCCTGTAGTTTAATTTCCATGTATTCGTATAGTTTTGAGTTTCACTTGTTATTGATTTCCAGTTTTAATCTGTTGTGGTCTGAAAATATACTTGAAATGATTTTGAATTTTTTTAAATTTGCTGAGACTTGATTTGTGACCTAATATGTCATCTATCCTGGATAATGTTCCATGTGCTGATGAGAAGAATGTTTATTCTCTTGTTGTTGGATGAAATGTTCTGTAGATGCCTGCCAGGTACAATTGGTCTAGAGCATACCTTAAATCCTGTATTTCTTTGTTGATTTGTTGCCTAGATGATCAGTGCAATTCTGAGAGAGGGTATTCAGTGCCCCTACTATTATCGTATTGGGGTCTATCTGTTTCTTTAGTCCTAAAGTTTGCTTTAAATATCTGGGTGGTCAACTGTAGGGTAAATACGTGCTTATGATTGTTCTGTCTTCTGGCTCAATAAATCCCTTTATCATTATACTGTGGCCTTCTTTGTCACATTTTATAGTTTTTGGTTTACGGTCTATTTTATCCAATATAAGAACAGCTACTCCTGCTTGGTTTTGGCTTCCATTTCAAGGTATATCTTTTTCCATACCTTCACTTTTATTCTGTGTGTGTCTTTACAGGTAAGGTGTGTCTCTTGAAGACAGCATATGGTTGGGTCTAGCTTTTGAATCCAGTCAATCAGTCTGCATCTTTTGAGTGGGGGGGTTAATCCATTTGGGTTGTTATTGACAGTTACTATATTACTCCTGGCATTTTAACACTTTTTGTTTAGATGTTTTTATATTTTTGTTCCTTTCTACCCCTTTTATTATTTCTTCAATATTTGTTTATTAATGTTGTAAGATTTAGTTTTATTTTTTTTTTCTCTTTCTTTGTGGACATTTTTGTTTTACCAGTGGTTGTTGTTCTTTACTGTGTTTTCAAGATAATGATCATCATTTTTCAAATTCCAGATACAGAACTCCCTTGAGTATTTCTTGCAGGGCTGGTCACATAGTGGTGAACTCCTGCAGCTTTTGTTTATCTGGGAAAACACTATTTCTCCCTTATTTCTGAAAGATATTCGTGCTGGGTATAGAATTATTGGCTGGAAATTTTTTTTCTTTTAGTATTTTGAATATATCCTTTCATTTTCTTCTGGCTTGTAGAGTTTCCATTGAAGTCAGCTATTAGCCTGATTGGGCACTCCCTAGTAGGTGACATGATGCTTTTCTCTTGCTGCTTTTAGAATTGTCTCTCTTTCTTTGAGCTTTGCCAGTTTGACTGTACTATGTCCTGCAGAAGATTTTTTGTATTGAATCTGTTTGGGGATCTTTGAGATTCCTAGATCTGAAGGTCAATGTCTCTCCCTATAGCTGGGATGTTTCCATTATTATTTAATTGAATAGGTTTTCAATGCCTTTTCTTTTCTCCTCCCCTTCTGGAACACCCATGATTGGGATGTTTGTGTACTTAAGGTTGTCTGCTACCTCTCTTAGACTTTCTTTATTTTTATTTTTTTTTCCTTTTTTTTTCAACCTATGTTATTTCAAAAAGAAAATCTTTGAAATATGTAATTCTTTCTTCTGCTTGCTCTAATCTGCTGCTTAAGCTCTCAGTTGTATCTTTTTTTATTTCATTAAATGCATACTTCAATTCCAGGAGTTCTACTAAATTCTTTTTTAAGATATTAATCTCTTTGTAAATTTCCTCCTTCATATCCTGTATACTTTTTCTCATTTCATTGTGTTCTCTAACTGAGTCTTCTCTTATCTCTTTGAATTTTCCTAAGATCATTGGTTGGAATTCCTTGTCAGTCATTTCAAGGGTTTCTTGCTTTATGGGGTCTGGTGCTTGAGAATTAGAATATTCTTTTGGTGGCATGTTTTCTTGTTTATTTTTATTTCTAGTATCTGTGTTCATTGATGTCTGGTAATCTGGTAAAGCAGTTGCTTCTTTTACAACTCTGGAGTGGACTTTGAGGAGAAAAAACTTCCTCCTCTTTTTGCAGGCTCCACTGGTCACACTCTTTGTGTCAAGTCAGGCAAGTGTGTAGTGGGCTGCCTGCAGGGTGGTCCTGGCTGCTGCTGTGTCAGTGATCCATCCTTGCAGTGGTAGTAGCTGGGTCAGAGGCTGTGATGAGCCATCTGCATATAAGCAGTGTTTGCAGAATGTTCCTGCTTTCTGTCCAGGTGGGGTAAGTTGCCTGTGGCTTCCACCTGGGTCCCTGGTCATGGGTTGCTGTACTACCTTCTGTTTGTGCAGGGATAGGGCAGCCCAGGGGTTTCTACCTTGGTGAGTCTACAGCCAACTTATTTTTGACAAAAGTGCCAAGAATATACATTGGTGAAAGGACAGCCTCTTCAAAAGTGGTGCTGGGGAAACTGGTTATTCACATGCAGAAGAATGAAAGTAGACCCCTATCTCTTACCATACACAAAAATCAACTTTAAATTGATTAATGACCTATGTTTAAGACTCAAAACTGGGAAACTATTAGGAGAAAATACTACAGGAAAGTGGATTGAGCAATGCGTTTCTGAAAAAGACTTCAAAGGCATAGACAACAAAAGCAAAAATAGAGCAACGGGACTACATCAAACTAAAAAGCAACTGTACAGCAAAGGGCATAGTCAACACAGTGAATAGACAATCTGCAGAATGGAACAAAATATTTTCAAATTATACATCTGACAAGGGACTAATTTCTAGAATATTTGAGGAAATCAACTCTACAGAAAAAATAAGTTAAAAATAGGTAAAGGACTTGAACAAGCATTTATCAAAAGAAAACATATGAATGGACAACAGACACATGAAAAATGCTCAATATCACTAATCAGTAGGAAAGTGCAAATTAAAACTACAATGAGATATCAGAGAAAAGGGACTCTCCTATATTGTTGGTAGAAATGTAATTTAATACAGCTAATATGGAAAATAGTATGGAGGTTCCTCACAAAACTACAGATAGATGTACCTTACAACCCAGCAATCCCACTACAGGATATATACCCAAAGGAAATTAGATAAATATATCAAAGAGAAACCTGCATTCCTATGTTAACTGCAGCACTCTGAACAATAGCCAAGAGATGGAATCAACCTAAATGTCCAGCAGTGGATGAATTGATTTTTTTAAATGTAGTAGATATTCATTTTCAGGTATATTAAAAAAGTGAAATTCTATCATCTGTAGCAACATGGATGTAAATAGAGACCATCATGTTAAGTGAAGTAAGCCAGGCACAGAAAGACAAATACTGCTTATTCTCTCACTCCTCTGTGCAATCTAAACAAACAAACAAAAAGTGGCTTTGACAGAAGTAGAGAGCAGAATAATGGTTACCAGAGGTCAGGAAAGTAAGGGGGGGTAAGAAAGTTGGGAAGAGGTGGATTAATGGTCACAGTTACACGTAGTTAGGAAGAATAAGTTGTGACATTCTAGACTACAGGTAATATTACATTGTGCTGTATATTTTTAAATAACTAGAAAAGAGAATCTTGACCATAATGAATAGATAAATGTTTTGTTGATGGATAAGCTTTCTACCCTAAGTGAATCATTCTACAATACATGTGTGTATTAAAACAGCATACTGTACCCCACAAATATATACAATAAAACAAATATTTTGACTTTTGACGAACCTTTGTGCTTCTGTAAAAAAAATAGAATTAGTTTGTTACATTCCTCCAAATTTTCTACTTGGGTTTTGAATGGCATTCCTTGAAATGTAAATATTAATGCAGCTTTTACCATGCTATTTTATTATTCATTAGTCTAGTATATCTTTCCATTTATTCAAGGCAGCTTATGTGCTTTATTTAGAAGATGTCTAAATTTTTCCTGTTAATTTCTGATTAGATTAGTTGTTAGTTACATTTTGGAACTTGTTGCTATTATATCCTGGTTTTGCTTATATTTTCCAGTTGGATGTTACTGTTTTACCAGATTGCTGTTACCCATATTACTGAGAAAGGTGAGAAATTTATTTTTTTCTCCAAATCTTCTTTTTTTACTTTTCTTTCTCTGTCTTTCACTCTTTCTTTCTTTCTTGCCAGAAATTCTAGATTATAATAAACTTTAACACTGTAGGTATCATCGTGTTAATAGCCACCATAGAGAGAGATGCATCTTACTTCAGTCCATTTACCTAAATAATGGCTTTTGATTATTTTGAGTAACCATCCACTAGCTGTTATCTAGTTAAGAAATACTCTACAACTTATTTTCTATTTTTTAATAAAAATATGTTGAATATATCAAACTATTTGCCTGCTTATATTGAAAATTGGCTGATTTTTTCTCCTTTAGTTCAAAAGGCATTTAATTTCCTTGAGAGTTTTTCTAATGTTAAACCATCTTTAAGTGTAGACTCAATCTCTACTTAATTATGATATATATTTTTTCAACCACTGTTAGATTCAGATGCCAAAATTTTGTTTAGTATATTTCAAAGTGTGCCAATAATTGAAATCAGTCAATAATTTTATTTTCTTATAGTATGTTTTTTCTGTATATTTATTGGACAGTGTTCTCTCTTTCTTTGTATTTAATATAATAAGATTATCTATTCCTTGAAAATTTGAAGGAACTCACATATAAAGTCATCGGAATCAGAGGCTTTTGAGAAGAGTGGCTGTGAGTGAATGTAAGGGGAAAAGCAGATAAATAATTGATTTCTTTAAAAATTTTTGATTAATGCATATTTTCTACACTTCAGATAATCAAATACATTTGCTTATTGTTGTTTATAACTCTTTTATTTTTTAATGCCTATTATGTACATATTTGCTTATTTTTATTAATCTAATGTAAGACTTTTCTTTCTTAGCACTCTTTTCAGAGAGCTAGATTTTTTTTTTTTATCAGTGTCACTGGTAATTGCTTCTCAAATTCATTCCTTTCTACCTTCATTTTCATTTCTATTTTTATCGTTTTGTTTAATTCTTTGTCTAGCTTTCTGAGTTAAACACAAAGCTTATTCATTAAAATCTTTTTGTTTTCTGATAAATATTTTGAATATATAAATTTCTCTACAAGGACTGCATATAACACACTTTTACATATGCTTTCATTATCATCATTGTCATTCACTATAAGTATTTTATAATTTTACTGTATGGTTTATTTTTTTTAACCCTGAAGTTTTAAAATAAATTTAATCTTACATATTTATGGGGCTTTATTTTTACTAAAAGAATCGTATAGCAGTTTTTCTAATAGATTACAAATATATAGCTGTCTTAAACTTATAATACTGTTATACATTTTTAATTTTATTGTAGGATGGAGAATATTGTCGCTAAATATATTAATTCTGAGAGAGAAGCTGAAGTTTCTTTTGAAGCCTAGAACATATTTGAATTTTGTAAATGATTCATGTATGCTTAATTTATAAATGTCTAGCAGAAAAAAAGTGTAATAAAATCCATAATTACAGTAGTTTATTTCTGCATTTCTTGGCTTAGTTCTGTCCATTGCAGCTTTATATATTTTGAAACCATTGTTAATATAAAGGTGTTCAACTGTTATATATATTATTTTTTATTTTTTTTATTTTTTATTAAGAACACTCGTTAAATACAAAGCTAATTGTCACCCTCCGTGCCCATGATGTGAGGGACAGATTCATACTGGCACATACCCCTTACCCGAAATTACATTTGTACCCAGTTTCCCCACCCAATTATCCCCCAACCTCCCTTCCCCTCCCCCTCTACCCCCAATACCTTTGCAGCCCTAGGAATGTTTCCTTCCTCTGTAAGACCACTGCACTACTGTGGCCTTTCTTTCCATCTTTCCTTTCACTCCTAGCTCCCACATATGAGGGAGCACATGCAGTATTTGTCCCTCTGTGCTTTGCTTATTTATCTCAACATAAGCTTCTCCAGGCTCATCCATGTTGTTGCAAATAAGAGTATTTCATTCCTTTTTATAGCAGAGTAGTATTCCATATTGTATATATACCACAGTTTCCTTATACAATTATCCATCAATGGACATTTAGGGTGGTTCCATGTCTTGGCTATTGTAAACAGAGCTGTGATGAACATGGGAGTGCAGGTGATGATTTTCATTCCTTCAACATGATGATTTTCATTCCTCTGGGTATATACCCAGAAGAGGGATTGTTGGATCATATGGAAGATCTATCTGTAGTTGTTTGAGAAATCTCCATACTGTTTTCCATAGTGGTTGTACTAATGTACAGTCCCACCAACAATGCAGGAGTGTTGCTTTCTCTCCACACCTTCGCCAGCATTTATTATTCACCCTCTTTTCGATTATAGTCAGTCTAACTGGAGTGAGGTGGTAACTCAATGTGGTTGTAATTTGCATTTCCCTGACAACTAGTGATGTTGAGCATTTTTTCATGGACCTGTGGCCATTTGTACGTCTTCCTTTGAAAAAATGTCTATTCAGCTCTTTTGCCCCTTTTTAAATTGGGTCATTTGTTTTTTACTGTATAATTACTTGAGATCTATGTATATTCTGAATATTAATCCCTTGTAAGGTACATAGTTAGCAAAAATTTTCTCCCACTCTGTAGGTTGTCTTTTCACCCTGTTGATCGTTTCCTTCGCTGTGCAGAAACTTTTCATTTGATATAATCCAATTTGTTTATTTTTTCTTTTGTTGCTTGTACTTTGGGGCTCATGTTCATAAAGTCTGCACAGCCCTAGTTGCTGAAGTGTTTCATCTATATTTTCCCTTAGGAATGTTACAGTTTCAGTCTTATACTCAAGTCTTTAAACTATTCTGAGTTGATTATAGTGTATGGTGAGAGATGCATATCTAGTTTCATTCTGCATACAGATATCCAATTTTCCCACCACCATTTGTTGAAGATGCAATCTTTTCCCCAGTGTAGATTTTTGTTGACTTTGTTCAATATCAGATGGCTATAAGCCTCAAGGCTGATTTCTGGGTTCTCAATTCTACTCCACTGGTCTGAATGTCTATTTTTATACCAGTACCATGTTGTTTGGGTTTCAAAAGCTTTGTAGTATAATTTGAAGTCAGGCAGATTTATGCCTCTGGCCTTGTGGGGTTTTTTTTGTTTTGTTTTGTTTTGTTTTGTTTTGTTTTGTTTTGTCTCAGGATTGCTTTGGCCATTCAGGGTCTTTTATTTTTCCATAGGAAAGGTAAGGTTGTTTATCTTTTTTCGATTTCCGTGAAGAATGTCATTGATAATTTATGGGGATTGCATTGAATCTGTACATCACTTTGGGTAGTATAGACATTTTCACAATGTTAATTCTTCCAATCCAAGAGCATGGAATATCTTTCCATCTTTTTGTGTCTACTTTAGTTTCTTTCAGAAGTGGTTTGTAGTTCTCATTGTAGAGGTCTTTCACCTCCTTGGTTACTTTGATCCCTAGGTATCTATTTTGTTTGTGACAATTGTGAATGGGCTTACTTTCTTTACTTCTCTTTCTGTTAATTCATTATTTGAGTATATAAATGCTACTGATTTGGGGGCATTTATTTTGTAGCCTGCCACATTACTGAAGTTATTAACCAGCTCTAGGAGTTTTTTGATAGAGTCTTTAGGTTCTTCTATATATAGTATCATGTCGTCTGCAAATAGAGAAAGTTTGAGTTCCTCCTTTCCAATCTGGATTCCCTTTATCTCTTTCTCTTGCCTAATTGTTCTGGCTAGCACCTCTGGTGCTATGTTAAATAGAAGTGGTGAGAGTGGGCATCCTTGTCTTGTTCCTGTCTTCAGGGGAAAGACTTTCAATTTCTCCATATTCAGAATGATACTGCTGCTGGGCTTGTCATAAATGGCTTTTATTATGTTGATTTATTTTCCTTCTATACCTAATTTGTTGAGAGTCTTTATCATGAAGGGATATTGAATTTTGTCAAATGCTTTTTCAGCATCTATTGAGATAATAATATGGTCTTTGTCCTTTAGTTTGTTGATGTGATGTATCACATTTATTGACTTTCGTATGTTGAACCACCCATGCATCCCTGGAATGAATCCAACTTGATCATAGTGTATATTTTTTTAATATGTTGCTGTATTCTGATTGCTAATATTTTATTGAGGATTTTAGCATCTAGGTTCATCAAGGATATTGGCCTATAATTTTATTTTTTTGTTCCATCTTTATCTGGTTTTGGTATCAGAGTTATGTTGGCCTCATAGAATGACTTTGGGAGAATGGCATCTGTTAAAACTGTTTGAAATAGTTTGCGGAGAGTTGGTATTAACTCTTCTTTAAACGTTTTATAGAATTCAGCTTAAAACCATCAGGATCTGGACTTTTTGTTGTTGGAAGATTGCTGACTACCACTTCAATCTCCCTGCTTGTTATTGGTCAGTTTAGGTTTTCTGTCTATTCTTGGTCCAGTCTTGGCAGTTTATATGTGTCTAGAAACTTGTGCATATCTTCCAGATTTTCATATTTGTTGTCATACAGTTGTTTATAATGATTAGTCTCTAATGATTCGTTATATTTCTGTGGTATCACTTGTAATGTCTCCCTTTTCATTTCCGATATCTGTTATTTGCGTCTTCTCTCTTTTGTTTTTTTGTTAACCTAGCTAATGGGTTGTCTATTTTATTTATCTTCTTGAAAAAAACAACTTTTTGTTTTGTTGATCTTTTCTACTGTTTTTGTGTCTCTGTTTCATTTAGTTCTGCTCTGATCTTATTTATTTCTTTCCATCTACTATCTTTAGGTTTGGATTGCTGTTGTTTTTCAAGTTCTTTGAGGTGTAGTGTTAGGTCATTTATTTGAAGTCTTTCCATTCTTTTAATATAAGCATTACTGCAATAAATTTGCCTCTTAGTACTGCTTTTGCAATATCCCACAGATTTCGGTATGATATATCTTTATGTTCATTAGTTTCTAGAAAGTTTTTGATTTCCTGTTTAATTTCTTCTTGGAACTATAGGTCATTCAAGAGCCTGTTATTTAGTTTCCATCATTTTGTATAGCTTCCACCATTTGCTTATTTTTTACTTCCAATTTTAGTCCATTGTGGTATGAAAAGATAGTTGGAATGATTCCAATTTTTTAAAATTTACTGAGACTAGTTTTGTGACCTAATATGTGGTCTATCCTGGAGAATGTACCATGAGCTGATGAGAGGAAAGTGTATTCTTTAGCTATTGGTGAAATGTTCCGTATATATCTGCCACGTCTAGTTGGTCTAGGGTGTAGATTAAATCCTGCGTCTTTTTGTTGACTTGTTGTCTGGAAGACCTGTCCCATACTGAGAGAGGGGTTCTCAGGTCACCCACTATTAAAGTATTAGGTCCTATTTCTTTCTTTACATCTAAGAGTGTCGATTTATATATCTCGGTGCTCCGGTATTGGGTGCATACATGTTTATGAGTGTTATGTATTCTACCTGGATGGATCCCTTTATCACTATACAGTGGCCTTCTTTGGCTTTTTTTTATGTTTTTAGTTTAAAGTCTATTTTGTCCAATATAAGAATAGCTACTCCTGCTGCTTTTTGGTTTTCACTTGCATGGTATATCTTTTTCCATCCCTTCACTTTTAGTCTATGTGTGTCTCTACAGGTGAGGTGGGTTTCTTGAAGACAGCATACACTTGAGTCTAGCTTTTTAATCTAGTCAGTCGGTCTGTGTTTTTTGAATGGGGAGTTTCATCCATTCACATTTAGAGTAGTTATTGACAAGTATTGCTTAACTCCTGTCATTTAATTGCTTCTTGTTTAGATGGTTTAGATTTGTTTCGATAATTATTTCGCCTTTTATTTCTCTTCTTCAATGTTAGGTGGGAATTCAAGGTGGAATGATTTAGCTTCTTTCTCTTTCTTGCAGGCATTTTTATTTAAACAGTGGGTTTTTGCTCTTTCTTGTGCATTTATTTTTATTTATTTATTTATTTATTCTGTCCTTTTTGAGACCGGCCCCACCATGCTCAGCCAGTGAGCACTATGAGTGCACCGGTCATCCCTATATAGGATCCGAACCCGCAGCGGGAGCGCTGCTGCGCTCCCAGCGCCGCACTCTCCCGAGTGTGCCATGGGCTCGGCCCTTTCTTGTGCATTTCTTATATTGTTCACCATTATTCAGATTCCAGATGGATGACTCCCTTGAGAATTTCTTCCAGGGCTGGTCATGTACTGATGAACTCCCACAACTTTTGTTTGTCTGGAAATATGCTATTTCTCCCTCATTTATGAAGGAGAACCTTGCTGGGTAAAGAATTCTTGACTGGAATTTTTTTCTTTTCATATTTTGAATATATCATTCCACTTTCTTCTGGCCTGTATGGTTTTGGTTGAGAAGTATGCTGTTAGTTTAATGGGGATTCCCCTATAAGTGACTTGACACATTTCTCTTGCTGCTCGTAGAATTCACTTTGTATTTTAGCTTTGCAAATTTAACTATAATGCATTATGGGGAGGATCTTTTGGGGTTAAATCTGTTTGGAGACCATTGAGTTTCATGGATCTGAAGGTCTGTATCCCGCCCTACCCCTGGATAGTTTTCTGTTACTACTTCCTTGAGTAGGCTTTCAATAGCTTTTTCCTTCTCATCCCCTTCAGGAATACCCATGATTCAGATGTTAGAACCCTTGAGGTTGTCTGCTATCTCTCTTAAATTTTCCTCATTATTTTAAATTCTTTTTTGCTTTTTTTTTTTTGTCATCCTGAGTTATTTCAAAAAGACCATCTTCAACCTCAGAAATTCTTTCTTTTGCTTGCTCTCCCCTGCTGCTCAAGCTCTAAGTTGTGTTTTATTTTTTTATTTCATTAAGTGAATCTTTCATTTCCAGAAGTTCTGTTAGATTCTTTATTTAAGTTATTTAGGTCTTTGTAGATTTCCTCCTTCATATTCTGGATATTTTTTCTTGTTTCATTCTGTTCTCTAATTGAGTCTTCCTTTATTTCTTCAAATTTTCTTAAAATCATTGCTTAAAATTCTTTTTCAGACATTTCAAGGATTACCTAACCTATGGAGACTGACTTTGGAGCATGACTGTATTCTTTTCATGGTGTCATTTATTCTTGATTGTTTGTACTTCTAGTATTTTTTCAATGATGTTTGGTCATTTGGTAGAAGGCTTGCTTCTTCTATTACACTGAGGTTGGCTGTGGAGTGGTCCTGGTTGCTACTATGGAGGTGGAATGTCTTTCCTTGACAGTACATGTGGTAGTGGTTATGTTAAACCACCTTGGTTCCTGTTCCACACACTGTGGTCATAGAATGAGCCCCGAACACCATGCGGATCTGCTGGGCACACCTCAGTGGGTCAGACCCCATAGGCTGGAGCTCACCCTCCCTATGTCCAAGGAGTGGGGAGGGGCTGCATCCAGCCCTCGGGTTCCGTTGCTTCTGCTGCTGTGCTCATCTTGGGCAGTGCAGGTTTGGGGTGCAGGGCCGGAGCTTGGCATTCACCAACCCTGTGTCTGAGGAGTGGGGAAGGACCACATCCAGCACATGGTTCTTCGGCTGCCACTGCTGCTGCTGCTGTGCTCACCCCTGGGCAGCATGGGTTCAGGACATCTGTTATATATTTTTTAGTTACTTTTCTTTTTACAAACATATAGTGTTCTCCAAATTAAAATGTATTTTGTCTGGAGATTAAAATTTCCTCTCCAGCTTGACTTTCTTCATTTTTATCTGCTATATATTTTTCTTCCATTTTATTTTAATAAGTAGCTAGATCTTATCTTATGTGCTTGTTTGTTTGCTTATGTTTTAATTCAATCTGAGAGTATTTATCTCTGTATGAGACTTTAATTTATTACTATTTGTTTTAATGTGTTGTTATAGTAGAATTCATTTCTGCAGCTTATTTTATGTTTTTAACATTAAAATAATTTAATATATAGCGTCCTCTATTTTTATCTTTCATTGTACACATCAAATTACATATTCTATAGACTGAAGATTATACGTCATATTTTTTCATCAGATGATAGAATTATTAAGATCAATATTTATGTTTATTTTTACCAACCCATTTTATTTGTTTTTCAAAATCTTAAATTTTTATGGTATTTTTTAATTTTAATTTACCAATATACAATGTAGTTGGTTTTCATGTCCCTTTACCAATTCTGCTTTTTCCTCCCTCCCTCTTCCCCCCACCACATCATATCTCTTCACTTTTCTTAATAAGTTCATGGAATTGTTGTGATTATTCTATCTTCTTTTGTTTCCCCCCCATTTATTTGTTTGTATATTTATTTATTTATTTTTATTAGATCCCACAAATAAGTGAGAACATGTGGTATTTCTCTTTCTGCACCTGGCTTATTTCACTGAACATAAGTGAATTCCATCCATGTTGCTGCGAATGGTAGTATTTCAACTTTTTAAATAGCAGAGTAGTATTCCATTGTGTAGATATGCCACATTTTTCAATGACAGGCATCTAGGCTGGCTCCAACTCTTGGCTACTATGAATAGCACTGCAATAAATATGGGAATATAGAGATCCTTATGACATGATGATTTCCATTCCTCTGGATATATACCAAGCAGTGGAATAGCTGGGTCATATGGTAGATCTAGCTGTAATTGTTTGAGGAACCTCCATACCATTTTCCATAAAGGATGCAACATTATGCTGTCCTACCAATAGTGTAGGAGGGTTCCTATTTCTCTGCATCCTCGCCAGCATTTGTCATTCTCAGTCTTTTGGATATTATCAAACTAACTGGAGTGAGACAGTATCTCAAAGTGGTTTTGATTTGCATTTCCCAATTGCTGAGTGATGTAGAGCATTTTTTCATGTGTATTTTGTATATCTTCCTTTGAGAAATGCCTATTCAGTTCCTTTGCCCATTTTTTAATTGGGTTACCTGTTTTTTTTTTTTGCTGTTAAGTTGTTTGAGTTCCTGGTACATTCTGGTTATTAATCCTTTGTCAGATGTATATTTTGCAAACATTTTCTCCCACTCTGTTGGTTGTCTTTTTGCTCTGTTAATTGTTTCTTTTGCTGTGCAGAAGCTTTTTAGTTTGATATAATCCCGTTTATTTTTCCTTTGTTTGCCTGTGATTTGGGTGTCATATTCATGAAGCCTGTACCCAATCCTACTTCCTGGATTGTTTCCCCTATGTTTTCTTTAAGAAGTTTTATTGTTTCAGGATGTATATTTAATTCTTTAATACATTTTGAGTTGATTTTGGTATATGGTGGAGGTATGGGTCTAGATCCATTCTCCTGCATATGCATATCCAATTTTCCAAGCACCACTTACAGAAAAGGCGGTCTCTTCCCCAGTGTATAGGCTTGGTGCCTTTATCAAAGATCAGATGGCTTTAGGTGTGTGGGTTGATTTCTGGATTCTCTATTCTCTTCCATTGGTCTGTGTGTATGTTTTTATGCAAGTGCCATGCTGTCTTGCCAACCCATTTTAAACGTTTCTCAATATTTAAGGCTTACTTCTTCTAGACAAAATAAGTATCTAGGCATCTTTTCTCCTCCCTCTGTACTCTTTTCCTACCTTAGCACATTTCCTCACAACAGTAGCACCATTCATAGCAGCAGTTTTCAACGTGTGGTCCACAGCCACTTAGGGGGTTCCCAAGACACTTTCCAAGGGTCTGCAAGGTTAAAATTATTTTCACAATAACAACAAAGCATTTGCCTTTTTCACTCTGCTTTGTTCATGTATACACAGTGGACTTTTCCAAAGACCAAATGACAGTATATCACAACAGACTAAATGCAGAAGCAGAGGTGAGGTTCTAGCTGTTTCCTATTATTTTAGACATCAAAAATATTTGCAAAAACATAAAATAATATCAATTCCTAAATTTTCTGTGTTTTGTGTTTTAATTCATAAGACATGTCAACATGAATTTTGTTTATTATTGTAGTTTCAATAAATATATTTTAAATTTTCATTTAAATTTCTAATATGGTAAATATTGACGTGTGTAACCCATATAATCAAAAGCTCCATGACATTGTCAAAAATTTTTAAGAGTAAATTGATCTTGTGAACAAAATGTCTGAGAATTGCTGGTTAGAGTTTTGGTTTCAGATTATCTGAAAAATACAATTTTAAATCATTCTTTGCAGACAACAGTAAACCATACTAAATTGTTCACTTACAATCATGTTGGCCATTTCTTTTGTTACTAAAATGTTTCCTCCAAGAGTGCTTTGAAATAGTGTGTCTGAGTAGTAACTGTTATGAGGCAATTTATTCCTGAGAACTTTATTTTACTATTTCTTGTTTAAGTGATATTATAGTGAATATAAAATTCTAGGCCCAAGTTATTTCTTGAGCTCTTTATTGTCTCCTTTCACTTAGCATTTCTGTTGTAAAGTTTGATATTAATCTAATTTTTGATCCTTTAAAAATTTACATTGTGCAAATTAGATCTCAGAAATTATATTAATGTTGCAAAAATATGAGAATATTTATATATGTATAAAAGATTTTAAAAATTCAAAGATATTACAAGTTTTTACTATCAGTTGGTATACGTACATGAATTTTAATTTTTTCTTAACCTTTTCTGGATTTTTACGTTACTTGTATAATTAGAAAAAGTAAACTTCTTTGCAACTTGTCTGTACAAATGCAGAAAAATGGAAAAGGAGAAAACTACCATTATTTTTTTGGATTCTACCATGTGTCATGGGCTCTGTACTAGACCATTTTAAACTTTACATCATTTGCTCAACACATGAACATTGTGAAATAGGTATTATTGAGCTACAGCTTTGTCATTCTCTGTACTTAAGATTTTGTAGGTTTAGGGCCTGAAGTATGTATTTTCTCTTTCATGTACAAAATTTTAAAAGTCTGGATAATTTTTTAAACGAGATTTCCAGAAAAGCAGTTTTTCTGATAGTAATAATTTTAGAGATCATGTTTCCTGTTTTGCGTTTCTCTTAATGTAACACTATCATTTCCAATGAGTCATGAAAATGTATTTATGCCTTCCAAAATGTAAGATTTAAAATACTTTGTAGATAACAGAAATGTAACCGTTAAACACCATTTTGTGTCCTCCAAACCTATGACTGTCATTGAGTAAGTAAATGGAAAACAAGTCAATAACCTCACAAATGTAAACAGAACTTATACCAAATTGTTTTAAAACATTGCAATGAATAGCAACCAAAAAAATAAAATACTTAGGAATTGAACTAACTAAGGATGTGAAAAATCTCTATAACGAGAACTATAAACCACTCCTGAGAGAAATTAGAGAGGATACTAGAAGATGGAAAGACATCCCATGCTCCTGGATTGGCAGAATCAATGTAGTGAAAATGACTATACTACCCAAAGTAATATACAAATTCAATGCAATCCCCATCAAAATTCCTATGACATTTCTCTCAGAAATGGAAAGAACTATACAGTCATTTATCTGGAATAACAAAAGACCACGAGGGCCGGCCCGGTGGTGCACTGGATAGTGCGCCGCTTGGGAAGCATGGCACCGCTCCCACCCGAGGGTTCGGATCCCACATACAGACCGGTTCCCGCTCAC